>NW_006239207.1:537073-593264 GCF_000226075.1 Solanum tuberosum | reverse complement strand
GGGGGTGAAGATATGTGGGGGGTGTCACTTGTTTCTCTCACAATCTCTCTTTCTAATGGCCCTCTAAAATTTAGTTCCAAATGAAAGGTATTCTCTCTTTAAAAATCCCTACCTTCATTTTACCCTTCCACTCTCCCTTATACATTGCTTTCATTTTTAAATCCATTTTCATTTCTCCCTTTCTTCACTCCTATCACATTTTTCTCTTTTTTTTCTTCTAACAAAAAAAAAAAGCAAAAAAAATTAAAAAATTAAAAAAAAAATCTTTTGGTGTTTGATTATTTCCTTTTTTTACTTTCAATCTGTGTTGATCTTGATCTTATAAGGTGATCGTCGTACCTTTTTGGCAATTGAATTTTATTTGGAAATTAGAATGTAACATTATTGAATGACAACAATATTATCAATCTTTTTAGTTTTGCATTAATGCATGTATATAATCTTTATTGTTATTTACGATGTAATTCGTAAATACATTAAGATTTTTATGGGATCTATACAATCTTACATTGTTAGATAATAAGAGAAGGTCGTTTGAAATGATTTGGTCATGTTTGTTGTCAACTTCTAGATATTCCGGTCTGTAGGTGTGAAAATTTATGGTGAATGGACGTGTTAAAAGGGGATAAGATAAATGTATATGGAAGAAAGTTGACTCGAAGGATCTATAAATGACATTCCATTTAACCTAGTGAAAATAGGCACAATGGAAGAAAAAGATACATAGGTTAGATCAATTAGTTGGAATTATGTGTTAGGCATGTCAGTATGTTTACTTTTGGTCCTATGTCTTTGTAGGAGTCTTTTAGTCATGTCAAAGATAAAAAAAAATGTAGAAAACTTCCTAATATTTGTTTCATCTTTATTTTCATTTTAAATAATTTTGGTCTAAGATGAACCTAATGGACCGACATGATAAGTGAAGATTCAGATAGTTGATCCAACTTGCTAGATATTGAACCGTAATTGTTGTATTGTCCTTAGAGTTTGGCATAGCCAGTTGTAGATGAATGTAGTAACTAACAAATATTACATATGAAGTTTAGTGTGAATATCTGGCCGGTCAAGACCTTGCACGTCCAGAAGATGAAGGTAGGGGAAATGAGGATGTTGAGTTGGATGTATGGGCATACTAGGAGAGATAGGATTAGGAACGAAGATATTCAGGACAAGGTGGGAGTGGCCTATTTGGTGGACAAGATGAGGGAGGCGAGGTTAAGGTGGTTCGAGCATGTGAAGAGGAGATACACAGATGTCCTAGTGAGGAGGCGTGAGAGGTTGACTATGGTGGGGTATGAGGAGAGGTAGAGGTAGGCCGAAGAAGTATTGAGGGGAGAGGATATTAGACAAGACATGACTCATCTGCAACTTACCAAAGTCATGACCCTAGATAGGAAGATATGGAGGTCGGGGATTAGGGTAGAAGGTTAGTATAGTTTGCGAGCATTTTCTAGTTTCCCTTGTTTGTATTGTTATTATGACTCTCCTGCATTATTACTGTTATCTTCATTCTTGTATTTCCTTTCCATACTTGATTTTGATATGCTTTACTTGAGCCGAGGCTCTATAGGAAATAACCTCTCTACCTTCACGTAGTATGGGTAAGGCTGCATACACACTACCCTCCCTAAACTCCACTTGTGGGATTATACATGAGTATGTTGTTGTTGTGAATAGGTTCTGTTACTTAGAAACTTTTGTTCACATTGTCTTTTCTCCGTTAAGTGCTCTGTTGTCCCCCGGGCACAGTTTTATTATCCAATGAGTTAGTAACTAATATGTAACTTATGCTAATATGTTCTGTGTTCGCTTGCTTCAGGATTTTAGAGTTGAAGGCTGAGTTTGGTTTGTTTCTCAGTGAATTGTGGGTAGAGATATGGCATCTCAGTCAGCTCGTGTTCCAGCTGAAACTGCAAGCGAAAAGAAGAACCTTCCGAAGGAAAATAAGAAGATGAATAATGATGCAAAGGTTAATGAGCCTATTAAATTTGGCTCTCATGGTACTAAAGAACCAATTAAGGAGGAAGGGAAAAAAGTTCCTGTTACCGCCCTCCGGAAGGATGCAGTTGAGGACTGGCCCGAACCTAAGCAGATCCATTCTTTCTACATTGTAAGATATCGGAGATTTGAAGACCAAAACCTGAAGCCCAAATTTGATCTGGCAGAAAAAGAGCTACAAAAAATGAACAAAGCAAGATTTCAGCTTATTGAAAAATTGCGAGCCAGGAGGGTAAGTTTTGTCCATAAGTCTTCTTTCAGCTGAATGTTGACATTGTTCGTTGTTCTGTTTAATGTGTTTAGAAGAAATTTAAAACAAGAAAATGTTAGAGGCTATGGTATCCTTAGATAGCTATAATCAAGTCAAGAAGACTTTTCCTTTCAGTTTCTTATGAGTTGAAGAGTTTCTAATCATATCATCCTGTTCTCTTGTCTTGTCTTTTGCTTATTAGGCACATAAGCATTCTAGATATACTATTTTCCTTTGGTGTGGTTAATTGCATTGCGTTGAACGCGTGCACATTTCCTGTAAGCATCATTTATATACTTTATCTGTGTGAACCATTGATTTGACTTAAAAGTTCGGTTACACTAATGATGAGAACTTTCATATCTAAGTGGTACTTTGATGCTACCTGTTTACCAAGGACTTTAAAAGATTATTTGGATGTGTCCAAACTTGTGTTTTGGCAGGCAGAACGATCAGAGTTGTTTGGTCAAAGGAAATCTGTGAGTGCTGAGAATCAGGAGTTTTGGACAGTAATCGAAGGGAAGAGAAAGGAAATAAAACCTCTGCAGGATGCCTTGGGAAAGCTCCGTGGTCCTAGGAAAGATGGTCGAGAAGGAGGTGCTGGTCTGTGTTCATCTGAGGTGGACCTTGATAATCTTGTAAGCTCTAGTCTCTTTGTTCTTTTAAGTTCTTATGTTTACTTACTATCGAGGAGTCAAGGAATTTAGGCCAAAATACCAAATGAAAGTAGATCGATTTTTTTTCATTTCTGAAGAGGTGCATATCCTTCATTTTCTTCGTTTCTTCATCAGCTCGGTAATTGAGAACTACCTAACGTTCATTGTTTAACTTTTTATATGGAAATCATTTAGATCAAGAGTCTGCAGTACCGCATTCAGCATGAAAGCATTCCTTTGACAGAAGAGAAGAAAATTCTAAGAGAAATTAAACAACTTGAAGGAACAAGGGGAGAGATTAAAGAAAATGTAGCTCTGAGGGCACAGATTCAGGATTCAATGGGTGAAAAAGAATCAATCCAGAAGCAGGTCAAGGTAACGGTCAGATCTTGTCGTATACATGTACAAATGATGATATTAACTTCATTTTCCCTAGAATGTCATTGTTAACTAACAACACTCACTACTTTGTTGTACTATAGCTTATAAGTGGTGGACTTGACGGGGTTCATAAGGAGCAACAGGCAGTTAAGGCCAAGAGGAAGATACTAGATGAACAGCTCGATGCCAATACCAGCCAGATTAAATCTTTGGATGAGGAATTGAAGGAAATAACAAAGAAGAGGAATGCTGCTTTTGTACGCGTTCAGGAATTGAGAACTCAACGCGAAGAAGCGGTATGATATTCATATATATATGCTATGCATCTGAATAAATGTAATTTATTCTGTTGTTGAATGGTCAATAGATCTAATTTGGTCATGAAACACCTCAATTACTATGTATTTCATTGAAACGAGCTGAAAAGGCATCCATCTTACGGTCTTTATAATCAATATCGTTTCATTTTCTCAGAATGCACCATTCTACAAAAACGTTGCACTGTTGCAAAAGGCAAAATTGCTAGCAGACAAGAAGGATGTTGAAGCCCTTAAAGAATTCTCACTTACTGAGGTACCTTTGATCTGTCTTTAGTTGCTAAATTTGAACATATCAAAATTTTGACACTAGTTGCTAAAACATCAAGTAACTAGTCTGAAACTAAGCAGTCGAATAAGACCCCAATAACATCTCCTGCAGCATGCGAAGAAATGCTAGAAGGCACGTGTGAATGTCATTCAAAGCGAGACTCTTGACCAAAAGGCCAGACAGACCTTAGATCTGTCTTTAGTTGCAAAATTTGAAGTTTTGCATGTTTCTTGCTGACAGTAACTTCGTTTGTTTTCAGGTCGATAAATTCATCTCCCTATGGAGTGGCAAGCCCTTTAGGGATGACTATGAGAGGAGAATTTTGGCATCACTTGATATAAGGCAGTTGAGCAGGGATGGCAGGATGAGGAACCCTGATGAGAAGCGTCTTGTGTTACCACAGGCGCAGACTGTTTCACAGCCTGAGATTGTTGAGAAAACTACTGTGAAACCGTCAAAGGAAGAGTCACTGCCTGCTCAGAAAGTAAACAAGGATAAGAACACCAAGAAGACGAAAGATGCAAGTAGCAAAGTTACGGATACTAAAGAGAAGAACACCAAGAAGCCGAAAGATGCAAGTAACAAAGTTACGGAAACTAACTACATCTTTGATGTTGAAGAGGAGATCCATGGTTTAGAAAAGCAACCCAAGGATGTGAAACCAAAACACAAGGAATCTGATGAAGCAAAATTGAAGGAAATGAAGAGAGAGGAGGAGATTGTGAAAAATCGACAGGCAATGGAGAGGAAGAAGAAGTTGAAAGAGAAAGCAGCTGCTAAAGCAGCAATAAAAGCTCAGAAAGAAGCTGAAAAGAGGAAACTCAAGGAAATTATTCTCATCATTCTACCATTTGTTTCTGCTTTTACGTCGTAGGAATTTACATTTACATTAGTTGTGGACTTATAACACATCTTTTACTCATTTCAGGAACTTGAGAAGATGGCGAAGAAGAACGCTGGAGATTCAGTTACTGAGGAACCAGTTGAAATAGTTGCTGAAGAAGAGAAGTTGGAGGAAAACATTGAAACATCAGCTGCACCTAAGCTTAAGGACCCTAAAGGGAAAGCTGTCAAGAATCGAGCAACACGAGCAAAAAGCACAGAAATTCCTAAAACTATACTTAAGCGCAAACAGGCGATTAACTATTGGCTTTTGGCTGCTCCTGCTGCGCTTGTAGTTCCGCTACTTCTTCTAGCATTCTCACATCTTCTCTAGGATAATATGAAAGTTAAGAAGTAGAGGGGGAAAAACTTGGTATTGCTTAGAGTGTTGCAATATCAAGGTCTATTTTTTGTAATCTCAAATCATGCCTATTTTTTTCAGTCATAATGTTGCTGGTAGATAAGGCATAAGCATGTTTGATTTGGTTGGTGTAGTGGTTTCAAGTTTTGACATTTGCTTAAAGATTTTCATCTTTGGCATTAATTGTAAACATCTAAGTTCTTTATGATCTGCCTACATTCTGTTCATTGAAACAAGGTCTGTTCTCTGTTATGTTGAGTGAAGCTAAGTATGCCTAGACTATTTTTCTAGTTTGCCTTCATGTTGAGAAAGCTATGTTGCTCGAACTCTAGTTTGACTTCGTGTTGGTTTGATAAAGTGTTTTTGTTGAGAAATAGTTTGTGTTTGACCAATAACTTTAAGAAATACTTTTGAACGATAATTTAGTGTTTGGTCAAGCTTTTAAAAGTGTTTCTAA
Organism: Solanum tuberosum; assembly: GCF_000226075.1. Taxonomy (NCBI): domain Eukaryota; kingdom Viridiplantae; phylum Streptophyta; class Magnoliopsida; order Solanales; family Solanaceae; genus Solanum; species Solanum tuberosum. Next base: position 587,691 of record NW_006239207.1, on the reverse strand, counting down.
GTGTATCTTTTCGAAAAAAAGTACTATTGGGGAAAAAGTACATTTTGGCTTATGAAAAATAGCCTCAACTGCTCTTTAGAAATACTTATTTTTTTCTCAAAAGCTTGACCGAACACCTGAACTTTTTTAAAATACGTATTATAAGCACTTTTGATCACCCAAAAACTATATAATCTTGAATGTTGCCTCATCGATTTTGAGATCAAGGACGTAGTTCGTGATAGCTCAACACTTTCGTTGGCTCATAGATTTTGAAAGTAGATTTTTTACTTTTGAAATAAAATCAAATATTGTTTGTTCATAAAATTTGATCACTTTCCGGAAAAAAATCAGATTTTAATAAGTTTCGCCTCCACTAAAGGAGGCTTTTCCATAGTTGGGTGTCCGCTTTAGTGTGATTTACAAAGGCTAGGCTAGGTTTGGTAATATCCAAAACAAATGAAAAGAGATCGGGGTCGATAGGTGGCAATTGGCAAGGAACTTGGAAAATTTAAAATATTTTCAACTTCCCCTTCCAAAAACTAATTTTCAACACAAATTCAAAAATTTATTTTTTTTCCCAAATTTTAACTAAATAAATGTATTATTTTTCCCATGATGTGATTTTTCAATATTGAATTATCTCCATTCATCCCAAGTCTTGCCTTATTTTTTACTACCCCAAAATCCCGAACCAATGTGCGCACTACGTGTACCGGCCATGGCTGCCACTGGCTTTGCCGCACAATCGATTCTCCGAAGAGTAGTTCCCTCATTTCTATCTTTTCGCCCCACCACTCATGTCGTCGGAGACGTCTTCTCCGGTACAAACCTCATCCTCCGAACACCTCTACACCCCTCAGGTATGTAAATTTCCTTATTTCTTGCGTGTCTACTTTTTGATGATTTTGTGTCAATTTGTATGGTAATTTTAGCTGAAATAGTTGAGTGCAATGTGAATACCTGACTACTTGTTAAATGGTGTATCTACTATGGACAGAGGCGGAAACAGAATTTGAAGCTTTGATTTTTGTCATCTTTTGTTTAGTTATTGAGTTCTATAATTTGTACGCATAATACATAGATGTGTCATTTAACTTGGTATCATCTCCAATTTTGGGTGTGCACAAGTAGACACTTAAATCTGTATAGAGTTGAACAAGTAGACACACATATCCTACGTGACATCCTACATGTATTATGTCTCGTAGAACGTGTGTGTCTACTTATTCAGCTTTATATAAGTTTAAGTGCTTATTTGTGCACACTCAAAGTCAGCTAACATTGGCATATTATGTCACGTAGAACGTGTGTGTCTACTTATTTAGCTTTATATAAGTTTTAAGTGCTTATTTGTGCACACTCAGAGTCAGCTAACATTGGCATAAAGGCCAAGCTAAATGGTATATTTATGGCCTCTTTCAAAACAGTTTTTGGAATATGCAGCCTACCACAGGCTATTAAGGGTGATGCTGATATTTTACTGAAAGGAGTGGGAGATAAGAACACCATTGAAGATGTGAAACGTATTGTTGAACTGGTACATATACATCTACCAGACCAATCACTCTCCTCTCAATTAACAGTTGAAAATTCTTGTCTAGTTTTTCAACTCTTTGGTCCCTGTTGTAGAAAAAGCTCCAAAACATTGTCCTAAGTCTTAATCTAAACTGATTATCACTTGTGTACTTCTCAGGCAAAACGGGCATCATTAAGACAAGAAGTTTTACATACTGATTTTCTGACTCCGCCCGTCTTAAAAGAGTCAATGCTAGTCTTAGAAAGGTTAGCTGATCTCAAAACAGTTGCACTAGGAGGATACCCAGAGGTTGGACACAGTTTGTTTTACAAACTTGTTTGAGCAATAAAACTGCTTGAATTTATATTTTCTGTCTCCTTAAACAGGCCGAACGATGCCGACTCTCAGTTGGACACCCGGAGGCATTAACAAATGATCCAGATAATGTTGCAGCCTTGAGGTATGTCCTCCTGTCATTGTTCAGTTATGTCTGTTGTTTAAATCAACCAATCAAAAAATCCAATTTTTTATTGTGAAAAGGGATCCTCTTTCCAGTATTTCAGGGAACTTTTCATTTCAACCTTGTTCTCACGGTGATTTCCTTGGTGCAATCCTTGGTACAGGGATTGCAAGGAACAAACTGGGAGATATACTCTTGCAGGTATTTTATTTATTTATTTTTGGGAGGTTTTCTCTATCTCTCTCTTGCAAGTTTTGGCAACACCAAGTTGATTTCATCATTTGTTCAGCTACAAAAAAAAAATATGTAGGAGGATAGAAGTGACAGAGGGTGAAAAATTGTTGATCAAATAGAGGGCTCTTGGGCAGTGAGTTGTGGGCATCACACCTAAGAGAGGATCCACCTCCTTTGTAGCTGTGTAATTATGTACTCCCTCCGTTCCATTTTCCTGGGCCCTTATACTAAAAATAGAGTTTCCTTTTTACTTGTCAATTTTAGCAAATCAGGAGAGATTATTATTTTCTTCTCATATTAATCTTATCATTAGATAAGTATTTGAAGTAATAGTTGTCAAACTTAGATTGTCAAAGTACAATTAATAAGGATAATTTAGTAAACAAACTCCTAATAAATAGTTTCTTAAGAGAAATGTCAAATCAACAAGGGCCAAGTAAAATGGAACATAAAAGATGAGTCAGAACTTATATGTGGAGGTAGTTTATGGTTAAGAAGTAAACTTGTCAAGACTTTGATATGAGTCCTTTGTTTTAGTGTGGAAGTGGTGATTCAAACATCCACAACAAAATGTAGAAGTAGCACAAAGCTTGGTGAATGAAGCAACATCCAAGATAGATTATTGAAATGTCCCTTTAGCACCGAGAACATACTACTAATTTAGCATAGGCTCATAAAAAATAAGAGTATGACAATGCATGCAATTGTGTAAGCCTAGTGTACAATGAAGTGGGAGGAGAACCATGAGGTCTAAGGTTCAAATTCCAGTGGAAGCAAAAAACACAAGGTGATCTCTTTCCATCTGCCTAAACCTTGGGGGACAGAGTTATCCGATACTTGTGTTGGTGGGAGGTAGATGGAATAGTTGAGGTGCCCACAAGTTGGCCTGAATGCTGCCGTCGTAACAAGAAAAAGAAAAGAACCAGAGCACGACAAAGAATCCTTGCTTAGCTACTATCTAAAAGCAAAATGACTCCTAAAACAGAACAGTGGTTGAGCTTCTTTGGAGATTGTTAAATGACTGTTTTCAATTAATATCAAAGTTACGGTTCAGATTGTCTAAGGTTTTTGAATATTTTTTTCTTTTGAAACTATATTTTATTCTTGCTTTCTTTCACACGTTCTGACTAATTAAACCCTCTAGATATTTCATGGTGTTGGTCTTGTGTGCGTATTTGTGTAACTGTTGTGACATATTCCACTTCCCATTTCTTCGAAGAAGTGTTGGGTTATCCTGAACATCTCTTTCTGATGTTTAGGGTGAAAAGGGAGCTCATGTTCTTGTTGTTCCAGAACTTTCTGACTTCCTTGTATCAGCATTGGACAAGGTAACGGTTCTTTGCACATTGCTTCCTCTTACAGTATCGTCCCAATTCTCCACTAGCTTCTACTAGCCAATTAGAGTGAAATTCTAATGTTATTGTGAATATCGACAAATACTGTACGTACTGCCACCATCCTCTTTAGCACATGATATTACATTGAATTGGAGAATGACTGAGCGTGGATTTTCTTCGTAAAAATAGTTTACAGAAATCCCAAAGGAGCAAACAGTTGTAATTTAAAAAAAAATTGGAATGATAAGGCTTTCCACTTAATATTTTCTTTGTAGGTTGGAAATGTTTCTGTCTCTTGCAAGAAGATTCCATTGCTTGCCCTTGAATATGAACCGCCAAGGTTGAAAGTGTTACACTTATAGTTCCTTTGGTTTCTTCCCTTCATACGCAACACATTTTGATCTAGGAAATTTCCACTTTTATTTTACTTTTTCCAGGACAAAGTCCTCAAAATCCATTGAGGCATCATTGAGACTTGATGCTGTAGCTAGTGCAGGATTCAAAGTTTCACGAACTAAAATGGCCAGTTTGATTAGGTAATCCCCCTTTGTATATGTTTTCTCTGTCCAAAATATTTTGCTTGATGTGTGCTTGGCGTGGTGAATGACTACATAATGATCCTTACATTAGTTATTCGTATATGGATAGTTAAAAATTGTTTGCCTCAATTTATGAACCACATGCTATCCGTAATCATTGTCATAAATTTGTGGATAAGCTATCCTTCCCCAAAACAAAGGATCTGCAGAGAAGCTGTCCTTCCAGTACAGTATGACCTTGAAATTATATATATGGTATTCAAATGGGTCCCTTCTATGAAATTTCTTCAACTTCTCATTGATTCCCACATTGTTTAGGTCTTTTCTATACCCTATAGGCTTTAAATTTGGGTTTCATTTTGATTGTCACCTGCAAAAGAGCGAGGTAATTGAAAAGATCCACAACCCATAATCTTTACTAGGTTCAACATCTATGACAATTGCTATAAAGGGAATCTCACTGCATTGCTGTGCATTCTCCCTTGTTTCATAAAAGCAAAACTAATTTCTTGAAGGGACTGAAGAGTCTCTTGCTATGGTGTACTGCTTGAGTTGGCTGTTAGGAAGGATTTATTTCTCCTTGAAGTAGATGCTCGCTCCACGGCAATATAAATGGACGATGCCTCTAGAAGTAGCTTTCTGTGTGAGGAAAGGATGCACAAGCAGAGACATAGATTAGTTCATGCATTATACTGGTGAAAGATCAGGTGAATAATTAACAACTTGAAGGAAGTTGTTATTTGTTAATCACTTCCTAAAAAATAAATCAAAAAGAAAAGAAGATCCAGTAATTTATCGAAAAACATAGTCTTGGGTACAAATCAAAATATTATCCACTCTTTGGTGCGTCTCAGATCCTCCAAAAATAGTTTATTTTGAAGAATCAAGACACGGGTGCGGCAACATTTTTGGAGAGTCCGAGCAACTTAGGTTTACTGTTGTAGTCTCAAAAATTGAATGAATCACTAACAATGTGGATAATATGTTGATTTGTACCCAAGAGTGTGGCCTAGTGGTCAATGAAGTAGGAGGAGAACCATGAGGTCTATGGTTTAAATCTTAGCGGAAGCAAAAAATACTAGGTGGTTTTTCCCCCTGCAAGTTTTTACCAGTACCTGTGCTAATAGGAGGTAGCAGGTACTAAGTGGAATAGTTGCGCTGCGCGCAAGCTGGCACACACATTACCATCATAAAAAGAAGTGTTGATTTCGTTACAGTTTCTATATGTTTTAACTGCTTTGATAATACAGATGTATTTGGCCGAACACATTGTTGCCTAAGTTGATATTGTCTCACTCTATATTGCATGCCTTTTAGTAATGGAGATGTTCGTGTCAATTGGAGCACCGTGACAAAAAGCAATACTACCATTAAGACTGGAGACATGATATCAGTTAGTGGAGAAGGAAGACTTAAAGTAAGTTACTTCTCATAAAATTCTTCCATAGCTGGTAAAGTGATTGAATCAGGATGAACCCCCTTCCCATTTCGCGTGCACACACACACACACAACAAATAACCTATGGATAGAAGTAGTTTTTGCATTAAATTATATAATGCTTTTTCAGTATTGAGTTAAATATTCTCTTCTCATTGGCTCGTTGGTTGCAGAAGCGGATTTGAAGCTTATGGGTTCCTACAATCAAATATGTATAGATATTTAGAATATTTCTCCATACATATACAAGATTTGGGTGAAGGCTATTGGGACCCGTGAACCCATAGATACAGGGCTAGATCCGCCTCTGGTTGGCCAACCAAAGCGCATATACTTATCTCTTCCTATAAGTTCTGACGTTGAAATTCCATTTTTTCAGGACTTCACTTAAAATGTGAACTCCCATTTCCTTAACTACTGGAGTATCCTTTTCCAATATTATCACTCAACTAAGTTCAACCAAAAACATTGTTTCAACTTTCGAAGTTCTCTTTAACCTACAAAACAAAGCTAGCGAATAATAAGTGACTAGAGTAAAAAGTCAAAACAGTAAAGCTTTTGGTTTAAGTTTTTGGATGCCTTGCTATAATGCCAATTTTTTTATAATAGTTTTTAGATTAATTAGGTGATTGTAATTTAGAGATTTCTGCAGGGTATTCATAGGATGAGTGTTGCAGAAATGTGTCTGTTGAGATGGATGGTCGGTGGTACAAGATTAGGAATTATCACATTTGGCTGAAGGTGCAGTAGCACACATGGAGGGATAAAATGAAAAAAAGTCACTCAAGATTATTCATGCTCTAACACATCAATTTGTAGGTGTGAAACCATGGTAATATAAGGTGTTAAAAGGGACAAGGTAGACATAAAATTAGATAGAATGAATTATCCCAAAAGACCTACATATTCTTGGAGTCCATGTAGACTTGGCGCAAAATATAGAACAATAGAAGAAAAAGATCTATACAAGTGATCTAATTAATCGTGATTAGTTTGCAAGGGGGCTGTCTTACTAGAGATTTGCATGCCAATAGAAAAGATAGAGAACTTTTAGTGCCCGAGAACCTTAATCTTCAAATATTTGATTGATTCAAAATTTGATTGGTGAGGTATCATACAGCGGACCCCAACTAGTTTGGGATTGAACTTCTTGTTAGAGAATTTTACTTGGGGCAATAGTTAGGTTTGGTTGAAGAATTCTCATTTTCTATTGAGTCTCTATCAAGACTTCCTTCAGATAAATGCTTAGTTTGTTTGATGATATGACTTCCTTTTCCTGCTAAGTGATTTAATGAAAATGCATACTGGGGATGGTATGCTCAGTGATTTTGGAGGTGTGGGGGTTTATGTTGTGAGAATTACTTGTCGCGAAATCTAGTATATGCAGCCAACCAATGCTAGCTCATTTTGGGGCTTCGAATGGCCTGTCTTACATCCTATAGAGCATTGTTAATGAAATGAGATTGCTGTTTCTGCGACTAATGGATCTCTTGTTCACAGATTGGAGAAATAAGCTCAACAAGGAAGGGAAAGTTCGCTGTTGAGCTCATCCGGTATTTATAAAGCATGAAGTTATTTGGCGATACTGATTACAACAACTTAAAGGCTGCTATAGATACTTATCAAGCCCTCATTTGCCATGCCACCGCGCTCCCTAACCAAAGGCAACACCCAGGGGTACTCAAACCCAAGATCTTTGATTAAGGATGAAGAAGTACTTATCATTCCACCACAACCCTTGTTGCTCATTTGTTACCTTTAGATGTAAATAATTCAAGCCTAGACATCTGATCTTTGAAACAAATGTGAGTGTAAGGAGTAGAGCTATTAACATGGGCTGGTTCGGATTGAGCGGGCCATAGATTTCAACGGCCTAGCTCAACCCAACTATTCATTTGAAAGGGCCTCCAAAATACTAGCTCAATTGAGCCCTAAGCGGGCCAGCGTGAGCTAGCACTAAATTTTATTTTTTTGTCAGAAAAATCTATGAGAAAGTTATTTTCTAGGAAGAAATCTTCTAAGTGTGATTGTGTATCATTATTGTTGTTTTAAATGTTAAAGATTAAAGAATAATATGTATAAAAAACTATATCCTTATTTGTTAATTTTATCAGAAGAGCCTAAGCCGTCAAATTTCTTCTTAAAGAATTATATTATAATGTGTTACTCCATAAAGTACTTCTTTGTCTTTGTTTTGGTAAGTTAGTCTTCAAGAATTTCAATAAAAGTAGATAAAAAGACTTGAGTACAATATTATTTATTTATTGCACCATAAAGTACCATTTACTTTCTTATATATTTTTATCTTGAAGATTTATGTCTAAGGACAATATTTATTACTTCGTAAGATATATATTTACATGGTTATACCAAAATATTATTGGTTCAATGACATACAAAACTTAAAATTTCTAAACAAACTTTTTAAATTTGCATTCTGTTTGTAGTTTAAGAAATAAGTTGGTCTTTTAGGAGTATAAAAGTTGATCCATTTTTTATGAGTACATAATTCAACTTTTTAACTTAATGACTTTTTGTTTACTCATCCTTCTATGTAATAAAATATCAAATTATAAATTAATTGAATGAAGTCAAAAAATCATTACACATTCATGTACTTCAAATGATAATATAATTATATGTTTTACAACATTTTAATTATAGTGGGGCAAAAACATAATCCAATGAACTTTCCAGTTTTAATATAATATGATTACACTCCAAAAGCCACTCTCTGCACACAGTCAGGGCGCCGTTTGCTTGGCATACGAAGCAACCCTGTAATCTGCAGCTCCATCACAGCTCTGCAAAACCTTGCTCTATGCAACATTAAGTCAAGGATCCAGAATAGCCCACAATAACATACAATTATGAAACAAAATCTGAAACAAACAATTCCTGAATGAACCTAAATGGTATATTAACACTTATTGCCAGCAAATGAGAATGAGAGGCTTCATGGAATTTATACAGAACTACAACAAACATAAACCAGGGATACTAGCATGATGTAAAACCATATAAGAATCATGATAAGCATCCAATGAAATTGTTGGTAGAGAGCAAGAGGACTATATACCACATCAATATGGCACCTGTTTTAACAGCAAAGAAAATGCTGAAGAGATAAAAGGATACTGCAACAATGCATCAGAATTGTTTTGAGAAGAGGTGTTCTCCTTTCTTTTCTTCGGTGAGGCCAACTTCTTCAACCCTTTCTTTCCTGAGCTTGAAATAGATGCTTTAAAAGATTGAAACCAGTCATGAAGATTAATGAGATCACCATGCTCTTGAGCCAGTGTATACCTGTGTGAGAGGATTCAAAACAACTTCAGCTCTCCTATTAATCCACGTGAATACAAAAACAAATCATTTTGAATATAAAAACTAATTCTAATGAGAAAAATATAGCATAGCAGCTTCATCACTTGAGAACATATGCAATCTAAAGTAACAAATAGTTGCCAATATATAATATCAAGTTGACTTCAGCCTTCAGAGTACTTCACCTTATATGAACTTGACTCTCCCCAAGAAAATACCACTCCCTCCGTTTCAATTTGTCTTGCTTTATTTTTGAGTTTGTCCATAAAGAGACACCGCCTTCTATATTTAGCAAGTCCCTTTCTTCATTCCAATTTAACCAAACGACATTGCATGTTATAGCCACATATTCATGGCGCATTTTTGGTATATTATAGACACCTTTATTTTGTATGTGGTAAATTATGAAAGATGATTTAAGCTCCACTTTACTTGTAGAAACCTTTTTATGTAAAAAAAAAAGCCCACATGCTGTGATGGCATAACAGGAGTGGTGCGCTGGGTATGACTTGAATCCCAAATAGTGCACACCAAAAAAGAAGTCATGTAAACCTCACATCAGTGAGAAATTTTCCTAACTGAAGTCATTTATGCATACTCAGAAACAAAGTCTATCTGATGCATGCAGAGAAAAAGAATAGAACAGGTAATGATTTCCCCTGCAAGAGACTACAGACCCAGAATACTCAAAGCACTTCTTTCATTGGCAGGAAAGCATACAATATTATTGGAAAAGGGGCACGAAATGTCCATCTAAGTAGCCTAGTTAATCAGGATGAGTATAACATTAGAATGATAGCACGTCAATGAAGGAAAAAAAGTATAAACTAGTCTGCATTGTATTTGGTATATGATCAAGTGACCAAACTTAGGCAACATGCCACCTGGCATGTAAAAGCTCTAATGGAGCATCATTGTAAACAATGAGTAGAGGTGCTCAGAGCAGTCTTACATTATTGAGGTATCATGCACAGATGGTGAAAGTGTACCACCACTATTGCTGCAACATCCACACTTGAGAATTTTGTAGAAATTCAAGAGATCAATTTGAATTCTTCTTCTTGGATCACCAGCCAAAGCCTACATAGAAGCATAAAAACAACTGTAAGCCCATGAATCAACTTGTAATTTCACAATGGTGCTTTTGATGTTAAATACAACTGAAAGAATCACATACATAGGTGACATGGCAAAGCCATACCCCCCAAGGCAGGAGCCAAATACGGGTTCTTTCCCCGGAAAAAGAAAGTTTTTCAGCGGGAGTCTCATCTGGGTGGCTGATCTTTCCCATTTTGCTCTCTTGTTGACTCGAACCCAACATTATGATTGGAGGTAGAGGTTCATTTCCACTAGGCCATCCCTTGTTATCAAAGAATTACGGCCAAAATAAATTGATCTTGACTTATAAATTCACAAAAACATCATACTTACCCTATCTTAATAACCTTGATTTCTGGTTCACCATCGACAAGAAAATAAGAAAAAGAAAAGAAAACTATGGAAAATGCAAAAGCAAGTAATAAACACATTATTTTAGAATTACCAATAGTACCATAAGTTGAACTATCTAACTTCTTGCACATATGAGATCAAAATACAAAGGTATTCCTGAAACTTGGTCTGACTAACGACAAAGTTGATAGCTACAGTTAAGATATCTATTAAACATAGTATAATGCAATCAGCATCAAACTTTACCAGGTTACAAGAACTGTCGCACTTCAAATAGTAATAGTAATTATACTTACTAGGTAACCATGTGCTTGCTGGGAAAAAAGATTGAGGTGAATGAAGCACAAAGGAAATTTTAATTACCAGAAACCCTTAAGTAAGCACGCATGTCTTTAGATTGAAGTGCAGATGATAAATATAGAAGCATACTACTGTGATCGGTCATGTCTTGAATGAAAATCAGGAAACTTAACTGATTGGAGATTGTCAACATCCTTGAAGCAAATAAGTTCATGAAATGGTATACACTCAATGGGCTGCATGGTGTCCCTGTTCCGTAAGCAATTCAACAACAAGTAAGTAGTGGTGAAGAAACTTAAATTTATCTGCTGAAAAGGAATCATCATCCTAAAAATTGAGTCATAAACCTTCACAGGTACAGGCAAAGGGCAATCAAGCATGGTCTGGAACACGAGGGCACATGATAACATCACTTCTTGGGTTCTTTATTTTCCAGATTCTAATGCTTCAGTACAATATCTTAGTAAGACTTCAAAATATAATTTGCAGCACTTTCAGACTCGAAAAATTCAAAACTTTGAGACTTCGATTAAGAAGCACCATTGTGGCAAGCAACTTGCTCATTTTTTTGCAAATGATGTTAAACAGCTGTAACAGTTAACAGTGGTGAAGGACATCATAGAAGTCGCTAGATATTAAGTTACTGTCGATAACAGTTTTTTTCTTGATAAGGAATATAATTTTATTTTTAATGAAAACCTTCGGTATATAAACTGTACAAGAAGTAGTGAGAGGTTGGTGTACTAGCCTTACCCCGACCTTGTGAGGGTAGAGATGCAGTTTTCAATGGACCCCTATTGACTTAGTTGTTGACACTACAAGGATTCTTTATATATCTTTATTGTAAAAGGCAGGTTCAGCTATTTCAAGAAGGATTCTCTGTATAAGGAGTTTTTCTTGTAAAAGGAACACTCTTTATATAGGAGTATTAATCTACAAAGTAATATTTCTGAACAATCAAGCAAAGAGTATTCCAGAATATCATATGAATTATCCTTAAACATATTCTTCTATTTTGATAACAATGAATCTAGACAATTCCAGCCTACATTTACAAATAATTCTCATGATATTCTAACAATAGTACGCAACATTCATGAAACACAAAGTTCCCTATCTTTTATTTACCATTCTAACAAGTCCTAAATAAGAGAGCAGAGGAGGATAATTCTCTTATGTAGATTTGCACATGTATTCACGGTTCTTTATCGCACTTAGAGCTATTTTACAACCTATGGAAGTGACAGAGTATGCACCTGAAGTAGTGTTAAATAGTTCAAATGTTTTTTCATAAATCAGATAAAACATAAATATAGAATTTTTAATTTCCTTTGTATCATGCCCCAAAAGTTCAATCTTAGAGTATCACCATGTCTATGTTCATGGCTGACATGATTCAAGCACCTATGCCTTCTAGTCAAATGATCAGAAAGTATTCCTAATGCTTCTTTACAAAACCTGCATTGTAGCCGACACATCGTCTAAAAGCAGACGTGTGGTAAATTTATACAGATTCACGATCTTTTGCTGGCTAAAGAACATATTGTGCTTAAAAAGAAGTGTAAGAAGAATATTTTCCTATCTGGCACACCATCACAGAAAGGGACCATGATGTAGTTAGACAAAGGACTTTTTCCTCCAAAGGACAGAAAGGAAAGCAAGATAAGGAGAAATCCATCCCCGATATTCCCATTATCAAGCACAGCAATGACAGAAAGGTAGAGATATACAGGTTATGTGCCCCTCCCTACCTTATCATTTGACCTGCTAAAGTCACAGCTTTGTCATTTGATGTGCATGCATCTTTCTCCACATTTAAACAGCGTCGATTGATATGTCTCCTGTTACACAAGTCATAATATCGTAAATTGAAGAAAAAGATTTAAGATATATTCAGAAGAATCACAACTACTTGTACCGAAGTATATCTACTTGTTTGGTTCCATAATGTGGAAGGGTAAAGGAGGAAATTAATGCATTTACTTCCCTAGGTGGAGTATAAGGCATATACATCCAATGGGTGGAAAAACTGACATGGAGGGTACTAACCCCTTCACTTTTTCTTTCTCTCCTCTTTGACTTGCTTATACACATAACTTTCCTCACAACCTTCACCCCAAGTCACCAACCATAAGGTTCCAAAATCTATAGAGCAGATTAATGGACTTAAATTGGCCATCTGGACTTCACAGTGCAAAACTTTTTTTGGCAGGAGAACAGCATTCCAACATGCAGTAATAAAATTACAAGAGATGCTAACCCACAGGTTATAACAACCTTAATACAGTTATCTAGCAATAAGTGGCACTCCTATATATTAAATCTTGCCCAAGGACAAATGACATGCCAGAAAGCGGAAACAAAATCTTACAACTCAACAAATTGTGTGAAGTTATCCTTACAATGCTGCAAGGATAGAACACATACAGTTATGGATTCACCACATACTTTGATATATCAGTTAATTCTGCTTTGTGACTTTTGACATCCTCTGATACCATTTGAGACTGTAGCTCCATAATCTTCTCATGAACCTGAAGCAATGACCAGAGAGTTGTAAAATGACTGAGCACAGCAGTATATCAGAACTCACTCGATGTAAGTTGTAGCATCAAGTAAAATGGTAAGATGAAACTGCTGCAGAAGAATCAGAAAATTTAGGACATCCACTACAAGATAAACATGGAAAATCAAACAGATAAGTTAATCCAAATCTGATTTCTGCTGTAAGATGAGATTTCTCAGTATCCTTTCCACCCAGAGGCAATTCAATAACCTACTTATCATTGAAATCTTATTCAATCACCAATGAGGAAAGATGGGATAGAAAGAAAAGATCATTAAAGCATGCATGACCTGGGAAAACTTTTGAAGACGTTTCCTAACCATGAAAACAGTTCCTTCAACTCCAAAATAAAATATGTTTGCCACTTCATATGCTTTCTGATTGACAGTACATTTGGTTAGCTGCTTCTATTTTCTAGCTTTTTTTCCCTCAGTGCATGGGCATTTAGTTCTCCTTTTCTTAAGTATTAACATGTCTCATTGACCAATTACATTTTTTCATATTTATTCCTATAAACATAAAATCCATATGAACACCAACCTAATTGCATTGTTTCCTATAACTGCTATAAAGGGGTTTGCCGCTTAAAATGAACTGGCAGTAATTATACCTCCATTGTCCCTTTGGTGAGCCTCTCCCAACTCTTAAGCAACTGGGATAGCTTCGCAGCTGGTAGATCCCTGGTTCATCAAAAACTCAAGCATCATGCGCAACATTTGGTTGGGGGAGAAGGGTTGGAGGAATAAGATAAAAGATACAGGAACTTTTAACACAAGGAATCATCTGAATCCTTTTCAGTTTTTCTGCAAACACCATTTTCGCTAAAGAATCTAATTATGGATGGAGTAGTTTTCTCCTTACAGCCATAAAGAATAGAGTACTGGAATAAAATTCCATCTGCATGGAATTTCTTAGTTTACTTTCCAGGTGAAGTAAAGAACAAGTTAATGCTGAGTGTAGAAATAAGGGTAAGACTTGCAACTACCTTATTTTGCGGATGACTTGATTGGTAACCTCAGCCTTTTGTAGCTTGAAAAGTTTATCATTATTTGACAACAAGCTCCTATCTTTTGCACTATCACAGCCTTGATTAGATAACCTGGAGTTGTATAACTCAGGATCTAATGCCTCCAAATACAAGTCCAGCAATGCAACTTTATGGTACCTTCCAGCTTCATATAAACACTAAAATAATATTTTAGTCACGAAATAGATATCTTCCCCATATTGCACAAATAACTAGCTTTTTTATTCAATGCCATAATTTGGCATGTCTATAATATTCAGGAAGCAAATAGAAACAATTATAGAAAAACAAAGAGATTCATTAGATATTAGCTATCAGACCTTAAAATTTGTAAGAGACTCCAATAATCTAAGAAGAGAAAATGGAAGAAGAGATTGCATATATTGAGGGGGTGGCAAGTCTTGAAGGAAGAAATAATGAAAGAAGCGCAAACTTCGATCTTTCTTCTGGCTATCAACACCAAACAGTAGAATCTAAAGAAGATTAAAGAAGATCCAAAAAAGATGTAGCCATTTATTTGAAGAACTCAACCAATAACTAACTAATACCATATAGAATGGGGTTTCAACTCCATAACTGTGGTATTAGATAACATGTTCACCAGGGAACTGTGGGATAACATCATAACTTTTTAGAGAACTTCAATGATGACACTGAGAGCTGCAAAGGAACTAAGCAGTTTCTACTTCCAGATATATTTAGCTACATTTATTAATTAAAAAAAAATGATGAAGCCATTCCAGCTTTAAGTTATTGAGAAATTTTAACAGGGGCATTTTTTTTATCAGGTAAACAATTTCATTATTCACAAGGCCAAAGTCGGCTGTATACAAGAAGTATTACCAAAACAGTAACCTACAAAAAGACATGGAGCATTGAAAAGTTGTGGGATGATTTTCCAAATCTTGTCATCGCCTGAATTAGGAACCAGCATGAATTACATTAATCGTAAAGGCCCAATGTATAATAAAATCTTACCATAAGGCGAGATCTCCATAGTTCCTGCAGCCTCTGCATTTCTGATAGTCCATGGCCTAGACTCATAGCATTTAGTTCTACATGATTATTCCTGGTAAGATGATTCATGGGCTATTTAGAGATATTCTCCTCTAATATGAAGTACACTTTTAATCATTAAAAAGGGGCATATTATGTTACAAACCGATTTACTGAATATTTCCTGTAAGATGGAAGCTCAAAAGAATGCTTTATCAATTCCTCTGGCAAATTAGCAAGATCCTCATACCATGACCTCTGTAAAGGTTTAACAATCGTAGGGAAAAAAATAATTATACAAAGTTGTCACTTATATGATGCAACTTGATCTTCACATGGTAACCATGTGAATGTAACAACCACTAATAATACATGTTAGAGCAGAATATCAATAGCAAAATGGCCTAACTATCATTCCACAGTATCTGACATCATGGACATAACCTGCAATTGTAAGTTGGTTTAGGTCACAGCCTGAAACATTCTAACCAAGTTGGGATGTTTCACCTATTCAATCTCAACAACTACGAAGGCTCTAAGAACAAGGAAAATATATGGACTAAATCCTATAGAAGCCAGAGTACGGAAGTTTATCTCTTTCAAGGAAATATTTGATCCCCCATTTAGATCAAGACACCAACCAAACAGAAATACAATAGAACCAAGCATATGTCAAGTTTGAGAAGTAGCATTCACCTTACTATCTCCCTCATCAACTAAAAGCTTGAGCACAAAGCTAAGAGGCTCGATGGAAAGTTGTTGGATTATTGCCATCTGGAGAAACCATTATGTTAGTTGTAAGTATATGATTGGGTACATATGTACATTCAAATTTCTAATCAAGTAGAGCCGAAAAACACATGATGGGTATAGTTCTAATGTATAATTACAAGAAAACAAAAATATGTTTCAGACCTTTAAGGCTCTAACAAATGAAGTAACAGTTCCATCTTGTCTCAAAAAATAGTTCCTCAAGAAAGTCGCCACCTTGTGGCCAACACTGAAGCCAGCACAATTTTTTACTAGAACAGCCTCAATGATTGTATCCAACTTTTCAGCTGGGCATTTCAGAGAGAATATTGATGTAGACAAATATTGAAGTGCACGAGCAGTGAGCACATTTCTGGGAGCATCAGCACTTGTAGCAACACCAGCAATTAGGATGATTGGAATCTTAACAGACCATTCACTGATAAAAGCAGACATTACTTATAAGAACCATAATACAGAAGTGGTTTTATATGTAAGAACAGCTATATACTTTGGTAAATGAACTTTAAAATAGAAAGGAAATTGAGGTAAAGCTCAGGCACAAAATCATGCAGTCAATACGTACACCATAAATAATTTGTTTGTAGCAAGTGCAATTATATCAACTTTATCCCTAAAACAAGCATATTCCTCCTTTGACCAAACTAAGAAAAGGTTTTTCCCTTTCTTAAGGTACTTAAAATGCATCAAAATTAGAGATAATTTATGCATAACTCTGATTTGATGCCTCATACTTTTGTTCCAGCTTTTGTCAGCACTGCAGCAGAAAACTCCATTTTTTTTTATAACTGAGAAATCCGTCTATGACCCGTCCTTTGGACCAATCACAGCCTTCTAAACTATGTGGATAATGGACCCGCCCCTCTACCCTTCTCCATTTAAATACCAAGCTTCGCTTTGCATGGTGTGGGGCTTGAACCTGCGACCTAAGCCACAAATCCTCCACGTTTTGCCACTCGAGCTAGGCCTTGGGGGCAGCAGAAAACTCCATTTTTAATTTGGAGTATGTATTATTGCCAGTCACATAGCTTTGATAAATGTAGTAGACAAGGTATGGGAGAATTTTTAGTTTCTTATTCAAAGATGTACAGTATAAATAAGTTTACACTGGGTTCTAACTAAGGGAAGACTAAAAATACAAATCCTTTGAATCTTCTAATATTTGCTACTATGTACATTATACCAAAGGATGTATACATACAGCTAGAACACTCCCCTTCAAGATGTAACATAAATATTCATCATACTCAACTTGTTACAAAAGTAATCAACTCGAGTTCTGATCAACACCTTCGTGAACAAATCAACTAGTTGCTATGTTGTCTTTATGTAGCCAATGGGAATATTTTCAAGAATAATGACAATCAACATCAGTTCCTCATAGGAGTTCTAGAAGTCCATGAAAAAGCCGTCACATATTAATCCCCTTTTCTCAACACAATAGAAACTCTTGCACACATCATAAACTCGAGATGTATTCACTTTGTTAGAATATAAAAACTCCAAATAATCCATTAATCCTTTGAGAAGTTCACAATGCATAGTCAAATCAACTTCACTATCAATAAGATTTAGTGGAATTCACTGGGTATGTTGTTGTTGTTGTAATCATGCATCATCTCTCATCTGTGTTTATTTTAGAGCCTGTTTGATGGGCTTATAGCTTTTGGCTTATTTTTGTCTTTTCAGCTGCAAAACAAGTGCTTATATGCACTTTTTTATTTTACCCAATCACTACCAAAGAGTTTAAAAGCTATTTTGGCATAAAAGCACTTAAAATAAGCCAATTCAAACAGGCTCTTAGTTTCATTTGTAGGTGGCCTTCAACCAAATGGTCATAAACCCAATAGTCTTACTTCATCTCAATTTTATTTTGTTTTGAAATTGGTAACTAAAGTCTTAGTTGAAAATAATTAGAACCATATAGTCTATGTTCTGTAATTTTTGACACACAGACTTGTTATCCACCATTTTAAACAAATCTACAGTAGCCAAAACAAATACTGAAAGAGAAACCATACAGGCAGCAACCAACAAAACTTTCACAAAAATCGAATCAGATCTTCAAGTTCCAAAATTCAGCAACAAAATTCTAATGACATACCTGCAGAAACCAGATTCTAGTAACAAAATTTTAACTAAAAAACAAAAGCAGGATGAGGCAAAATGATCTGGGTCCTTTAAATTAATATCAAATCTCCACGTGTCTATTTTAAGGCTGGGACCCAGACATTTAATGGATAAGCCGATAAGGAATATTATTGGCTCAAAGCATAACAGTAAGGATATGTATAATAGTGAAACGGAGGATAAGTATGAAAATAATTTGAAAGTAAAGGGGTAAATATGACCCTTTTCCGTAATTAAAATTGTAAAATACACCATCTCGAAGAAGCTCTGTGCAACTCTTGCTTTAATTATGCTTGAAAAGTAGATAGCTATGGTGTAAAAAGGAGATATGCTGACAATATATGACGGTACCTTAACATATTGATGAAATCTGACAAGAGAGCCCCAGAACACCTCTCCATATCCTCAATAATTACAACCACTGGTTTCTCATACTTGCCATGGTCACTATACCATGATGCTAAGAGCGAAATATCAGCTGCCTTAGAATCAAAAACAAGAATGATAGTGAATAACAATAAAGATGTCACACAAGATTTAGTTCTACTTAAATATGTGCATAATTATAGACTTAAATTGTCGACTTACTTCAATGTCAACCATAAGCAATTGTCTCAGAAACGCTCTGAGACTGCCCCCAATGCCATTCTTGGTAGAAAAATCCAAGGAGGAAATATTAGCCACATAGCATCCACGAGATTTCAAGTTTAAACCAAGTTCAGCAAAAGTTAATATGTCATCGACAGTTTCAATATTCTCTGCAAAAAATCCAAGAATGTACTGATCAACACGAGTGAACTACTACCCATTGATAAAATATTATCAACAGGAACACTGCAGGTAGAGTTGCGAATTGGAAATCAGGGTTAGATGGTCAGGCCATAATTCACACAATTGAACAACATTCTTGAAAAGAAACACGACAAATTTATGGGAGGAGTTGAGATAAGTCTTTTCTGAAAAACAAAATAGAAGATTTCAGATATTGGTTACCATCAGCATTGTTTCATATCTGCAAACTAAACATCTAAAAGAAATGAAAAATGAACTTACTGGTGAAGACCAGACCAGTGAAGAGCTTTTTAACTAAACCACCATTATGAACAAAAGGGTATGGAAGACTTGACTTTGATGGATCAACAGGCCCTCTACACGAACAAATTTCATTAAAAGATTCACGAACCCATTGTCCTATCTCATCAAACACGTCGGCATTTATACTCCTCAAGACATCCTAAATTCAATTCTCAAACAACAAGAAACAAGCAATTTAGCATCACTTAATTCACACTCAATTGGACTAACGAAAATATCTATAACATTTCAGGAAACAAAATTGGGAAAGAAGAACCTTAATCTTGGATTCAATTTTTGACCATACACACTGAAAAGCTTCCATTTTCACGTTCTCATTGTTTAATGATACTTTTGGTGAAGAGTCAAGTCTTCTTTTGGTAGGTCTTCCGGGAGATATTGCAGTAGACTCTGAAGACTTTGATGCCTTGTGCAGCACGAAGAATGGCTATGAATTTCCACAGGAGCAAACATCCAAAAGCAGTTACATTCTCTAAGCAAAATATTTATAAAAATAAAAAAGTGGAAATTGGATAAAGTAGTATTGCTATAAACCTGAAGATTGTTTTCAGCAAGTGGGTCTGTGTGAGTATGTTCATTTGGTGAATACATTTCTGAAAGAGAGTAGACATCAGTATTCAGGATTAGAGTAAGCTGGCTAAAGTCTACTATAGTTAACAGTGACCTCAATGCTACAACAACTGAATTAAGTAACAAGTTAGACAACAACCACCAAACAAAATCGATAACAAGTAATGATTTTCAATACAATATTAAATAAATGAAAGAGCTCTCAAGTAACAATTTTTTTCTTGAAAGAAGGGTGACTACTAGGACTGGGCATTCTTTCAGTTCAGTTTGGTTTCTTCACTTTCTCAGTTTTCGGTTGGTGAAAAAGTTAACCGAAACTGAACTGAAATAAATTCGGGTTCAGTTCAGATTATTCAGTTTTCCCTTTGTGAAATTACTCTGTGCACAAACAAAACGATAATGAACATTCAAACAATCAAGTCGAGCGAGAAGACAGAAACTAACAACACAAAAATAATCAAATGTGGCAATTTCTGGTTTCTGCTAGGGATGGGCATTCAGTTCTTCGGTTCGGTTATGTAAAAGTTCAAACTTTTTTCAGTGCAAGTGAGAAATAAAATGAGAACAAAATTATAAAAATGTTTAACTTAACATGAAACTAATACATTCAATACTGCCAACAATCAATAACTTCTAGCAGTAACATCATTCAACAACACAATCCAATAAAAAAAAAATACTACCAGGCATCAAGCCAGCAACACAGTTTTTTCCTACTTGTGCTGAGAAGAGAGACTGAGAGATACACTGCCTTCTGGTCGCCGGCGATTGCTGCTCCGGTGAGAGTGAGAGGCGGTTGTTGCCTTATTGGCTGCTGCTGAGCGCGCGAAAAGAAGTGAGAACAGAAAAGTGAATCAGATGAGTTCTTCTTTCAATGCAAATAGGGCTTGGGTTAAACTTAAATCTTAAATGGGTTGGGTTTTAAAATTGAAATGTTTTGGGTCAAAATATATAATTAAATGTAATTTAAAATATATTTAATAATTTTTTTATTATTCGTTGCATCAAAGTATCGTGATCCTTACATTAAATATCGAATCATGAACTGAATTTTTGGATAAAGAAAATTGAATCGAAGAATCGAAATTTCTACATTTTTTGATATATTTATGTATTTTTATAGTTTCTTCAATATTTGGCCGTATGTATAATCTTATAAAATAAATGTTAATTAATTTAGTTTAAAATATAAGTTTATTACATATCAATTGACTCCATCGGAGAGGGATGTTGTTAACCATACGCATTGTTAGATCTTGTAGTATTAAAATTATTCACGTGGACAAAAGAATATTGATAGTTCATTTTAAACAAGTCATCAAATTGTGTAGCCAAGTTAGAACAATCAATTGATTGCGGGTCATATCTTTCATAATTTGTTTTTGGACTATACCTTTAAAGAATCTATATTCAAATTGAAAAAAAAAATTGTATCACAAAGATCAAACTCATTATATTTTAAACAATACGAAACCGTTCTACTAACCATACATGTCAATCGTCCGTTAATCAATGCGACTAGCAAAAGTTTAAAAAATAAGAATCAGAATTTCAAATAGCAGTTACTCCTAAAATGAAATGTTCATCAGACGTAAAATAAATTAGACATTGATCATATATAATCACTATATTTTTCGGGATCACCAACCACTACATAGGATCAACTATATCTCATACAACCAATTTCGTGTAAAATTTAACTTCCCCAATATTGATACCTTATTATCATTTATCTTTAAAATTAAAATAAAAAATCGCAAAATATTTAAAGTAAGAACTACAATTTTTATTTTTTTAACTTTGTAGTGAAATTGTATTCATAAAATGTTCAACATGCAAATATATATAAATACCTCTACCTCATATTTCTACGAGAAATATTTTTACGACTTAAACTCATGACGTCTTGATTCACTCGTTACTCTGAACATCTTAATAATATAGTAGAAAATAAAAAATATACCCCCAAATCCTATCCCTATACAACTCAGCTCGAAAATACGCCTATCTCCCCCTCTTTATCCTTGTTTTTCTCTTCTTCTTCTTCTTCAACGAGTTGAATGTTTGAGCAATGTCTCGAGGGACTGATCGGTTACTGAAGAATTTGAAGCAATTCTCTGACCTTCAGTACAAGTACTTCACTAGCCGCTATGGACAGCAACTCATTGACATATTCGAATTTCCAATAAAGCTTGTTCTCTCACCTATTACACTTGCTTATGACATTGCCGGCTCTGCTCCGAGAGGTTTCGGTGTGCCTGAATTCATCTCTAAGCTGTCTTATTCGACCATCTTTGTAAGTTCACCGCACTTTCTTGTATGTAATTGGAGAAGTGTAACTTTCTGCTTTTTTTTATCGTTCAGTGTTTGTTTATATGTCTCTGAGAGGCTGTGAATGGGATAGTATGTTTTATAGAATTTCTGAACTGGGTCTTCAAATATATGTTCATGTTTCACTGAAAAGGCCTTGAATGGGGAAGGTAATTGTCAGTGCTTTACGAACTGGTTTGTTAAGTGTTTGTTTATATGTTACTGAGAGACCATGAATGGGACAGTCTTTTGATTAGCATTTCTGAATTGGGTCTTCAAATGTATGTTCATGTGTCACTGAAAAGGCTTCGAGTGGGCGAGCCATTTGCCAGTGTTTTATGAATATGAACTGGGGTGTTAATTAAGTTGGAGAAGTGCAACTGTCACTGCAAGCTCACCACACTCTCTTGTCCATAACTGGAAAAGTATAATTATCTGCATTTATTCCTGAATTGGGTCTTTATATGTTCGTTCATATGTCGTTGAGACCATGAATGGGACAGTCTATTTGTTAGAACTTCTGAATTGGGTCTTCAAATTTATGTTCATGTTTCACTGAAAAGTCCTTGAATGGGAGAGCCAATTGTCAGTGTTTTCTGAACTGGGGTGTTAATTAAGTTGGAGAAGTGCAACTGTCAACATTTTTTTTACTTAATGGGACGTTAAGTGTTTGTTTATATGTCAGTGAGAGACAGTGAATGGGACAGTATAGTTGTTAGAATTTCTGAATTGGGTCTTCAAATATATGCTCATGTGGCACTGAAAGGCCTTGAATGGGGAAGCTAATTGGCAGTGTTTTCTGAACTGGGTCGTTAAATGTTTGTTTATATGTTCCTGAGAGACCATGAATGGGATAGTCTGTTTGTTAGAATTTCTGAACTGGGTCTTCAAATTTATGTTCATGTTTCACTGAAAGGCCTCGAGTGGGGAAGATAATTGTCAGTGTTCTATGAACTGGGGCGTTAATTTAGTTGTTCATATGTAACTGTAAGCTCACCACACTTTATTGTCCATTACTGGAGAAGCATAATTGTCTGCATTTCTTCCTGAATTGGGTCTTTGTTCATATGTCACTAAGAGACCATGAATGGAACACAGTCTAGTTGTTAGAATTTCTGAATTGGGTCTTCAAGTATATGTTCATGTTTCACTGAAAGACCTCGAATGGGGAAGCCAATTGTCAGTGTCTTATGAACTGGGGCGTTAATTTAGTTGTTCATAAGTCACTGTAAGCTCACCACTCTTTCTCGTCCATAACTTGAGAAGCATTGTTGTCTGCATTTCTTCCTGATTTGGGTCTTGATATGTTTGTTCATATGTCACTGAGAGACCATGAATGGGACAGTCTAGTTGTTAGAATTTCTGTACTGGGTATTCAAATATATGTTCATGTTTCACTGGAAGGCCTCGAATGAATGGGACAGTCTAGTTGTTAGAATTTCTGAAATGGGTATTCAAATATATGTTCATATTTCACTGGAAGACCTCTAATGGGGGAGCCAATTGTCAGTGTTTCATGTAATGGGGCGTTAATTTAGTTGTTCATATGCCACTGAGAGGCTATAAATGGGGAAATCTAGTTGGCTTTTTTTATTTTTAAAAAAATTCTGAATTGGATCTTCAACCGGTTTGCTCATATGTCAACTGTGAGGCTATGAATTGGAAAACCTACCTTTTTCTTTTTCCATTTTTCAGAACTGCGTCTTTGAATGTTTGTTCATATATCACTAGGAGCCCATGAATAGGAAGTTTTTTTCAGCATTCCCTGGATTGAGTCTTCAAGTAATATGTAAGAGAGGTGATGACCTGAGATTAATACAAGGACTTTTAAGCTGATAGTAGTTGTTCAATGAAGGTTTCTCCTAACAGAGATATTTGGTGTTTTACTGCAGGTGGTGGCTACACTGGGTACTTATGACATTGCAATGGAGCTCGGAAAGAAGGTGATCAGCCAGAGGTGCCCTTATAGTCTCGGCTCATGTTAACTTTTTGTTAGAATTTATATTCCTGAAGTTGGTGTCTTATATTAGAAATAATGAAATTGATAAATGGTTCATGTCAAAAGTTTTGTTTTTTTGCTGATTTATGCACATTGTGCGTATAAGGGCATCGAAAGATTTATAAAGGTATTGGGGCAACTCCATCCATTACCTCAAGGAATAGGCTTGGATGCTCACATTCTTTCATAGGTTTGGTGTGTCAATCCATGTTTTACTTTACAATGGACTATGAGCTTGAAAGATATCAGACATTTGTCTTCTGTGCTCATTGGTGGTCTCGATGTCCTTATGCAAAAGCTGATGTGGTAATCACAAATTGAAGTGAAAGTCAGAGAGCATCTTATTTGTCCCTACTGAGGGGAAACTGAAATGCTTGTCAAATTTATAGTCAACTGGCATGTCTTGATATGGAAGGTGATGACATGTGTAGTTGAAAGAAGATGCTTGGTTCATTGACTGCAGGGACTGCCGGACATGCAGTGGATGGCAGGCATTGCAGTGCACAATGTGCAAAGGATCAGGCAAAGTGCATTACCAAGTGAAAAACTACACATTGAAAAGGTAGGTAATCATTGATATACTTGTGCTCTTGCTGTTAAAATGAACATCCTGTTCACATTTTATGTATTAATCCAATTTCTAGAACAATATTGTGGTCTTTGTCATATTCTAAACTGCATACTCTTAAAAGATACACTGAGGTGCTTTCACCCCCTTCTTCTCCCACGTCCTATGTGACTGTTAAAAACACATTCTAGTCTTCAGGTTTATTATTTCGGATTCAGCAATGACAGTATCTCGTGTAATTGCTGTTGGTAGCTCAAAGTGTCACCATCATCATGTTGGTGTACTGAACCACCTTCTTCTTGTTTTATGTTATTAATCATCATAGTTGTGAAAAATCATAAATTGCTCTAGGGACGGGAAGATAATGTCAAACACACTGAATACTTATGTCTATTTAAAGCTTCCAAACTACTGCTACAGGGGAGAAAAAGCCACAGCTGAATCCATTGCTGATGCGATAGCTGATAACAGAGCTGAGTTGGTGCACCTTCCTTCCACAGTGGACCTTCACTTGCCACTGCCATCTAAAGAATGTCCCAGTTGTGATGGATCGGTGAGAACTGTTTTGGGAAGTTTTTCAATTTTCATAATATAGCTTAAGGGCTGAAATGAACTGAGTGAGTCATGCCAGTAGTTCTTTTGGCTTGAGAAACTATCCAAAACGCTAAGGTAAAGAAAATAGAGTTTCATTTGTTATGGAAAGCCAAGTTGAGAAGTAAAGCCAAGCCTAACCAGAAATCAACTTGGCTCATGTTATTTATGTGGCATGTATATGTATTTTCATTCAGTGTTGTCAAAGGCTCGTGTGAAGCGTGTTAAGACCTGAAGCAAGGCACAAAACATGCTGAGCACTTTGCCTCGCTTAGTGGGGCGCTTCAGTGTAGTGATTGAGGCTCCAAGGCATACTTGATACTTTTCCCTACCATGAGTGTTATCCTGAAGAGGCAACATTAAACAATTGATATTTACTTTATCTTAATTTCTTTGTCCATTGATTTGTTATTCATGCTTTAGAATTATTAGTCTTTGACTACACATATATTATTGTATTTTTTCTTTATGCTTAAATATCTGACTGACCTTAAAGCTTTTTTGTGCTTTTCGCCTTTGATAACACTGTTTTCATTTGATTTTAACTATATTTTCCCATGCTTCTACTAAGTAATAGGTAATATTTGTCAGTTGATATTGACTTCGAAGACGACTTAGAAGCACCTAAGTTCAATCACTTAGGTAAATAGGTTGAATCCTGCAAAAGAACCCATTGCCCTAGCTCATGAAGATAGTTTTCAGATAATCTAGAACAAGACCTTTATCTGTAACCTGATTTGAGCTTTGATATCACCTCGATATGCACAATGGAAATCTAGCACACCTGAGTAGACTTGGAGCTCATCCTATTATTCAGTAATCTTGTTAAAGAGAGGCTGTTTTGATACTATATCAATGAATTTGAATGATGCATGATACTTCCTTTTCATCTAGTATGTCATGACTTATGAGTTAAGAACTGTATTTCTTACTTGCACAAGCCAGCTTGATTATTTCCTTTAGTTGGATTTGTGTCAATTGTGTTAAAGTGGATGCAGTCATTATGCTTCACATGATCTTTCATATCCATCTAGGCCTGGTCTTAACTCTTAAGTAAGAACTGTTCTCCAAACTTTTTGAAACTTTAGCAATGGTTGTTGCTAATGATACCACTTATTCTGCAGGGTGTGATGAAATGCCCGGAATGCAAAGACAAGCTGCAAATAAGGATATCTGCAGATGATGTGAGTTCTATCCAATCTTTCCTGTTCTTTGTTCTATTTTCTTTTTCTACTGTTTAAAAACCATTGAGATTTTTTTTACATTACGCTAATATATTTACCATTGAGAGTTATTTCTAACATCATGCAAATATATTGGGTACTATTTTAGAATCATAACGGCAGTGACTTAGTGGTCAATGAAGTGGGTGCAAACTGCAAACCTTAGAGACTATAGTTCAAATCCCTGTAGAGGCAAAAAATACTACATGCTCTTTTCCCATCTTCCCAAGCCTTGACGGACAGAGTTACCCAATACATGTTCTTGTGAGAGGAATCCATCAGAATAGTCGAGGTGCACAAGCTGGCCCAGACGCCACCATTATAAACAAAAACAAAAAAGGAAGAAGAACTCTAATGGCAGTGGATTTTACTTCTCAATTTTTTTTAAATGCAACTTCCCGATCTTTTCATTTTCTAGTCATTTCATAGAAACAGTGTGTGATATTTTGATTATATTTTTGACACTGCTTAGAATTCTAGTCATAACCCTTTCCTACTCATGCTAAGACTTAGAGACTGTGAAAACCTGCAACCTGTCACGAGGTCTGCTTCCATAAGTGAAGAGTTTTATCTTGACAAAATATTCACTTGTTTCGCTCATCCATTTCATCTGCCTCTAAATAAAGTAGAAGTGTATGAACAAGAAACGGTATCTATGCTTAATTTCTTCGCAGTTGATAGATGTTCTTTTAAAAGGTTTCTCTGGGGATAAATCTGTTCCACTATATTGATTAATGCCGTTGAAATGGAGTATGGAAAAATATAGGTATCTGCAAACAAGAGGAAGTAGTCAGTAATGAGTCACAAAAACACATCAATGGGGAAAACCTAGAAATCTAGTGAACCAGGAATAGTTTTCTACACTCTGGAGTATGGTAAAGAGGAATGGCAAATAAAATGAGCACTAGATAATGTCCTTTTTCCCATTTGTATCCTTGATGTCATGAATTTTCATTCTAGGAATAATTTATTTTCCTCCTTTTCTTTCAGTTTTGATTTACTTATAGTCATTCTCATATCTGTGTAATCTTTCAATGCTACAGATTATGGAGCCTCCTTGGAAAGCTTATAATATCATGAGAAAGATGGATTATCCTTACGAGGCTAGTACTTTGTCATCCCTGTTTCTATTTTGTCGCAATGGATTACTGCTTACTATATAAGATGATTTTTTTCACTGCATCTCATCCATCATTGCTTGTTTTATTTATTTTGTCCGATATGTCCAAGGATGAGAAGAGAGATTCTCATGCTGTTGGGAAGTGGGAAAATAATTTTTAAATAAAGAGGAATTTATTTCCTTCCTATTTTTTATGGAGAAAATGGGTTCAAAGGAAATATGTTTCTTCTTTCTAGTTACTTTTCCTTTTATATGACAAGCCAAATTTGGGAGAGAAAATTCTCATTTTCTATTCATTGCCTACTTCCCAATAGCTGTTAGTGATCATCCTATTCACCAGATTGTCTTGCTTATAAGTGTGTGATTTCTCAAATATTTTATATAGAAAAGTCAAGTATAAGAAGCCCCTTACAATTTTGCAGTTTATCATTTTCCCTCTTCTTTACTGTTGCAGCATATTGTTGATAGTATGAAGGACCCCAGCATTGCTGCATTTTGGTTGCTTACCTTGCCTCAGATTGTGGGTGGATTTGAATATGATGAAGATGTCAAGAAGAAGATATGGTGGCAATATAAGGTTTACTTTTATCTTATGGTTGTCAAAGACTGCTTTTTTTCCTTGCTATTCATAATTGCTCTGTTATTTTGAGAATGTTGAGCATTTTACAGAGCCCATAACACATGATTAAATATCTGTAAATTTTGAACTCTATTATTGTACACATTGAAACAGGAAATTGAAAGAAGAGGCAAACTCCATATTAATCAGATAAATATGCTCACCCTATTTCAAGTGCACCAGAAACAAACTTGAACTGATTAGCAACCTATTTAACTTTGATTAATATGGAAGTTACTCACATCAGTAAAGGATGAGATGCTAAAAATAAAGGAAGAAACTAATAATTGAATTCTACTTCCTAATGCCGCTCATCCAGGTAGTGCACCAGAGAACTTCTAAGTAACCAATGCTATCCTGCCAAAATCCAAAGTATACCTTTTTTATTTTTATCTTCTGGCTTCCTATATCCCTAATGCTAAAAAAAGAGTTTGCAAGATTGGAAGGGATAACACAGAACTATTTTTTTTTGATAAAGTAAAGTTGTATTCTTCAGCAATGAGGGTATGCTGGCAACCATAAAAAGATTTACATCAGTGACCCAAAAAAGACATACTCAAGAAATTGCTACTAAACTTATAAAGAAGAGAGAAAATTTAAAATCTGTCCAGCATCCTCTATACCCTCCTCATTACACCAAAAACAGAAGGTCTTCATACAACGCCATTTGATCTTTTGTACTGATTCTGCTGTATTTTCCATACACCTCTTGTTTCTTTCTCTCCAAATAGTCCACCATAACACAGAACTATTTATACCAATTACTAACAAAAATTTCAAACACAATTCACTCTATTGGTAGAATGAAGTTTGTGCACAAGTATACACAGGAAATTTCTGAACTTAGCAATAAGATTGAAAGCTAAGTTGCGCGGACTCTTCACTTATGATATCGCACCCGTGTCAGATTCTCCAAAAATACACTACTTTTGGAGAATCTGACACGCACCCGTTGACATTTTTGGAATCAGCTTAACATATCCAAGTTCAGAGTCCGAGCAACATAGATTGACAGTAATCTATGGAATCTTTTCAAAATATCCAAGTTCAAGTCACGTAATTTCTTTTGGTTTCCTTTTTTAATGCTCAAAAGTAAATTTTGGAATCAGCTTAACATCAAGAGAGTTCATCATCTAGTTGATTGTGAATCTAGGACTTGTACATAGAGCTACATACCTATGCCCTGTGGTTAATGCTATTCCCTCCCTTCTAGTTTCTGTGGCAATCTTTCCCTTCTAGTCTGTTCCTATAAGAATGACAACTTTCTAAATAAGGAAATGATTGAAGTTATACTTCCAATTTTACCCTTAATGAGAAGATTTTATAGCCACACATGTTATGGAATGTTTAAAACCACAGGCTTCTAAAGCCTTATAGCCACACCAATCTTAAATGTTGTGACATGGTTATGATCATAGGTCTCAAATCTTCCTTTCTTAAACTCCATTCCTATTCAAACTTTGCCACATAAATTGGAATGGCGGGAGTTCAATTTTGTGCTGTTTGATTTTCAAGGATGCTTCATAGTCTTTTTCTTTCTGTGGAAACATGCTTCATCTAAGTTCACTCTGGTAAAAATTGAACAATGATATATTGGTAAGGAACAGTGGCTGAGCCACGTGTAAAGAAGGGAATTCAATTGAATCCCCTTCATCCAAAAATTACTCTATGCAATAGGATAAAAGCAATGTTTCTGTATATATATAACTTTTCGAATCCCTGTGAAAAAAAAAGCTTCCAGTGTAGTGGAAAATGTGGATAAAAATATTTTTTACATTTTTAACTCTTATAGTTCATGGCTCCGTCAATGGAAAAGAAGTTCATGTTTCATAACCATATATGTTCTATTCAGATGATTATTTTTTCTCAAAATTCTTGTGCAAAGATTAACTGTGGTAGAGTTTCAACCTAAGTCACCAGTCAGCCTTATCCTATTGCTGGGTTCGGATACAAGAAGTCAGGAACCCGTTTGCTTTATTCAGCTTTATCTACAAACATCCGCCACTCGATGTCAAGTAATCAGGTCTTTTATTGACGTCTCTGTTGTTTTTCTCATCCTCTTCCCTCCTTTTAAGGATTAATGTATCACAATTCCCTTCAATCTGCATAATCAAAGTTCTTTTAGCTATGGCAGAATCTCACAATACGAGTCTTTTACAATTGGCTGTGACGTCAGAGAAAAGCAATTTCGACTGTTAAACTCATTGAAGAGATGACTTTTCAGTTTTCGTCTATGATTATAATGAAGTTCTGAAGTTGTCTTCTTGTTGAGAAATTAGGATTTTCATCGGCATCTGCTTTTATGAAAAATGACAGATGACATATATTGCCTTGTTTTATTTCATCTTTTACCTATTTGAGGGTTTCACAGAGTCTGGAAGTCTAGAACACTTGGGAGCCAGATTTCGCTTACAGCTTATGTAGTCGTGTTTGCATTCCAGGAATCTATGCGATATGATCAACTTCGAGATGTGGTGGCCAAGAGAAAACCTGGATGGGAGTATTTGCAAGAAGTATGACATATTTTTTTTGTGGTAAATATGTCTCAATAATATCCAGATCAACTTTCTTGACTAAATTATCTTACAGGCCTTGGTCTCTATTGATCCCGCCCGAGCAAGAGAAGATCCTGTTATTGTGAAGAACATTCCTTACTTTAAGGCCAAGAAAGCTCTGGAGGCAGAAGTCATGAAGCTTGACCCTCCGCCGCGTCCTCAAAATTGGGGGGTGTGTTTATCTTTGCTAGAATTTTATACTATTTCTGGTTAATTCTTGTTTAAATGCCCACTATTTTCTGTATGGTTCATCATCGTCTGTAACCAACAACCTATCTAAATGATGAAGTAAAATTGGAAAGATGTTAGAGTTTATCTTGGAGTTATTGTGAATAACCAATGTACATTAGATGACTTGTTTTTCTGACAAAGTCCCCTTAAAGAAGCTAGCAAAAGTTCTGCTTCTACCGGCTGTCTCGAGTGTGTATTAAAATTTCCGCCGCATCTTTAGTTTAAGTGATTAATTTGGAAGGTCAGCATGCTGTTGATTTGTCAGGAAGTTCTCTCTTGCTCTTCTATTGTTATTGTTATTTTCCTTATTCATATGGGGTAATACAACCATTTGCAGGAGTTGAACCTTCCATTAAACGCATCTTCTTGGAGTGAAAAGGACCTCAAAGACCCAAAAAAGCTCTATGAGATGACAGTTCTTCTTAATGCACAGAGAGAAATTTCTGAAAAGATGCTGGATGCTCAGTGGGAAGCAAAATGGAGAGAAGAAAAGGTTGGTTTATCAGAGATTTCTTTTCCTGAAATGTCAGTAGAAAGTATAGAGAACTTCTAACCAACCCCAACTTGTTTAAGACGAAGGGTTAGTTGCTGTTTGTCTAGATATGAAGGGAAAAAAAATGTCGTATGGGTTTCTGATTATTTTTTAACCCTGTTCATCTGGACAAATTTGGCATTCTCCCATAAACATGGACACTTTAGTTTCCCTCATGATTTTACTGATAAAACTGCTAGGATAGAATTTGATGTTCTAGTTCAAACACAGAAGCACAAAAAACAAAAAAAAACATATTAGATGTATGGCTCCAGTTTCATAAAAAAAAATTCAAAGATCCATAAATGTATGCGGCTTGTGAATTTTTCTTACCCGCTGTCTGCTTTGGTTTTTTGCTGGCTTTGTAAAGTATGGTTGGGTCAATGTTTTACATAGTGACTTTACTGAAGTACAATTTTTCATTCTTGTGCCTGCTAGTTTGTGCTTTCAAGTTTGAACTGGTTAAGAATTTTCCTGATAATCAATACTCCTATTTCCTTTGCGTCAGATTGAATGACTTGATCTCCAGGAATGTAATATTTCTTGTATTCAATTTATTTCTTGCTGAATGCTAGAGAAGAAGTCTCTTAGCTTACTCTTCTAGAAAAGTATTTGAAAGTTTGAAGTGCGTGGCAAAGTCCAAGACAACTTGTATATTATGAAGTGGCACCTTAACTAAATGATATTCAAGCAAAAGTCTTCACTATCTCCTTCAAAGTTATTACCTGTAATATGTACGTTCTTGAACTTCGTGAAAACATTTTTAAGAGTGTTCTAGACATGCAGTCCTCAAGAGGTCGTTTGGTAGTGTGTATAAGAATAATGCTAAATAGAGTGTATTAGTAATGCTTAGTAATGTTTGCATTGATTATACATGGATTTCTTATGCTTTGTTTGGTTTGGTGTATTAAAAATAGCATGCATTGCATAAAAATATTTATTCACAAAAATACCCTTCACAATTCTGGTGAAAAAGACGTAAAAAAGATTTTTAGTGGCAATGGGGTCTTTAACCATGCTAATGCATGCATTAAAACCCCTTGCATTACTAATATCTAGAAATCCATGGTATTAGTAATACACACCTTAATGCACAATAGAGTGTATAACTAAACAAGATATTACTAATACACAGAGTTAATGCATACATTACTTTTGCTGATAAATTCTACCAAACGACCCCTTAAAGTTCTATCTCTGGAATGCAGATGACTGACAATACTGTATGTGTGGTACGGGTACCTTTCTCTGGCATCTGAAACATGTATCTTGATTCATATTTTTTGTGTGTAGCTGGTGTCTACAATTTGATTGAACTAACAATTATTTCATATATTTTCCCAATATCTTTTGTCGGACAAATAAACATCTATATTACTGATATTAGTTGCTGATATGTTCTCTCCTCTGTGATCGTCTGTTTATATCTCAGCTTAACAAAATGTTGGAGGAGAAGGTACGACCATACATTCAGAATATCGACAATGCTGTACTTCCTCAACCTATTGTTATGGAGTCAGAAAGGAATCAGGATCAAAAGGTACTTTTGTCTCTTTGAGATTTTTTTTAATTGAATCTTAAGTACTGAAAAACCATATTTACAAGAGTGAGATTAAATACAGAGTATGCCAAAAATTAATCAAACCTAAATGGTATCTAGCACATCTAGGATTGATTTTGTATCCCCAGAGTACAATTTAGTAACCAAAAGCAAAATAACAAAATACAATTTAGCTTAATCTTTTGTACTGAATTGCACCTATCCTCAAAACATCTATCATTTCTTTCTTTCCAAATTGTCCACCATATACATGAAGGGATGATCTTCCATCTCTCTCTGATACCGGCTCCAGCTCCAGCTTCCTCCCAGCCAAAAAGAGTCAGCAATCTTTCTTGACATTGCCCATGCTATGCCCCTAAGATTGATGAAAATCTTCCATAGCTGATCTGTGATACTACAGTGTAGGAACAAGTGATTTATTGTCTCAGTTTCCTTTTCACATAAGAAATATCTTGAGCATAGTGATATCCTCCTCTTAATCAAATTCTCATGAGTTAGGACAACTTCTTTAGCTAGAAGCCAAGTAAAACATGCAACTTTATAAGGAATCTCAGTCTTCTTCCAAGGCCGAAAAGTATTCATTGTTCTATCTGATTCAACAACTTATACCTTGAGCTGACTTTATAAAGTCCTTTAGGGTGTCCATTCCACCACAAACAATCTACACCTTCTTGCATCCCTTGAAAGCTCTCTAGTTATTTGAATAGTTCAACCACTCTTGGGATCTCCCAATTATTCATCCCTCTTCTGAATCTCTTATCCCATCCTTGTTGAGTCCACATCTCAGCTACTGTATGGTGTTGATCTTGGGCAAGATCAAAAAGATTTGGGAACAGTTCTTGCAATGACCTTGTCCCTATCCATTTATCTTTCCAGAACCTGGTCCTAACTACATTGTGCACTCTGATCATTGAGTGTTTTTTAAGAAAAGGTCAGAAGGCCCTGATGGATCTCCACAAACTGATCTCATATGGAGTGGTGACCTTCTTGGATACCCAACCATCTTCTTCCCCATACTTGCTTTTTATGACACTACTCCATAGGGTTTGAGGCTCTTGTGCATTTCTCCATAGCCATTTGATCTCCAGGGCTTTGCACTGGTATTTCAGATTCCTGATGCCAAGCCCATCAGTGAAACCCCTTGGGTCTAGCTCGTTGCACCGGGCTTGCCTAGTGCGGGTTACATTTCCTGTGTGGTTTGCAAGCTATTGCATAGGAGCGGAGGTTTTAATCTGTAAGCACCCAAATTAATTGTGCACTTCACTTGTAGCTTTTTGTTTCAAGCCCCATAATCCGTTTCCGAAAGCAGTCACTTAAAGAATATATATTAACTTTATGTGCAGAGAAAGCATGGACGAAGGAGATGGTGGTTGTTCTGATTGTATTTGCTTTGCCAGTACAATTGCTACTAGACTCATGGGAAATCTAATGCTTATAGCAGCTCTTTTTTTTTTTTTGTAGATTTCACAAGTCTCTTTCTTTTTAGTTTTCCTTCCCCTTTATGTTCTTCTATTCAAGTGTTTGTTGTACGTTGCAGAGAGAAGTTGTCCCCCCTATTTATCTTATGTTACCATACAAAACAACAAATGTTTAAGGTTATTATTAAGATTCAACAAGTGGTTGATGGGGCTCAATTCACACTTTGTTTTGCTGTTGTTTTTAAGTGGAAAAACATAGACGGCTTTCAAAGTTGGCTAGTATTTTCATTTGATAGAATGACCCGAGACCCTTTTACTTGTTTTGATTTGTTATCGTGATCCTTCTATTCCAACAAGTTTCATCCACTTGCATCTCGACAAGTGGTGGCGGCAAATTGGCAGGTTGGGTCTAATTTTAGCAGGTTGAAAATTGGTCAACATAAAATGGGTAATGATTCAACCCATCCATAATTCATATGGGTAAATGAATTGGGTAGGGTAAAATATAAGTTTATCCATATTTACCCATATTTTCATGAATAAATAGTACTGAACTTTGGAATTCAACTTGGAGAAAATATTTTAGTTTTTTTTTTTTTTGATGAAAAATGGTAGAAATACTTTATTTAGTTTTATTGTATCATAGAGGTCAAAAAAAAAAAATCCTATAACTTTTCAACATAAATAAATTTGTGTTCTAACAAGGGTAAAATATTCTTAATTTCCAAGTAAATAAATATTTGCATTTTTGGAGTAAAATGTACTTAATGCACTTTAAGCAATATCAATACTAATTCATGATTTGCTTACTTTACAAATATTTGTTATCCAATATAAAATTAAACAAATTAAAAAATTATTATTATTATTTAAAAATAAATAATATTTTTTGGTGGGCACCTTTTTAATTATAGAGAAGAATAATTAGTTTTGCTGAAGAACATAAAAGAGAAGAGAAGTTGCAACATTTTTAGTGATATCATGAATTTTTAAGTGAATAAAGTTGAAAGTTTAATCAATTTGGCTAATTCATATTTTACTCATGAATACCCATATTTTTATGGGTTGAATATGGGTTTGAATCATATTTTACTCATGTTAAAGATCACTCACCCAACCCATTAAAATATAGATAGATTGAGCGGATTACCAAATAGGCTCATTTTACCAGCACTAATTCAGACAATTACGTATAAATGTTATTTAGGTGATCATCTACAAATCATGAGGTAGCTAAGCTTGGTAGGCGATAAGGTGAACCTTAACTAATTTTAGTCCATTATTAACGATTAAGAGAAAAATAAGCGAGAAAATTATAAGAGAAACTCTAAATTCAATCTAATAGCCATTAAATGCGGAAAATAGGAACAACACCCCCTAAAACTTGAAAGTATGTAGTGTGTTCGCTCTTGAAACTCACTACAAACCTATTGCAATGCTGGAAATATTGTTTCAAGCTCAATCCTAAATTCACACTAATAGCCATAAAATGCGAGAAATAGGAACAACATCCCTAAAACTTGAAAGTATGTAGTGTGTTCGCTCTTGAAGCACACTACAAATCTATTGAAATGCTAAAAATACTGATCCATGGTCATCTTGACGCATTGTTAATCATGTTCAATTTCAATTCTTGAACTTTGACCAGTAACCGACTCAAGTGACTGAACCACTCCTCCGAGCCCCTTGGGCCTGGAACAAACTATCCAACCAAGTCATAAATCAACTTTGAATCTATTGGAATTGTCAAACTTCAATTCTGAGCTCATAAATTTCAAATTCCTACTTTTAGATTTCCTTCTCTGATACACATTCAACTGCCTCGAAAAAATCATGTCACTCATTTCCACAAGTCATATAAATCACATTTTAAACCTATGAAAAGTATCTTTTTAGAGGAAAGGAATCCTATCCCTCTAAATAATTGAATGGATCTTTACAATAGTTTTTACAAATCGACCCCCAAAAAAGATTATTTTAAAATTAGAAAAATTAAAAAGGCATAAAATATTTTTATTATTATTCCTAAAAAATGTCACATAGAAAAACAATCCACATGGCAGGTGTGTGTATACCACTTCCCTCGGATCGCATCATTTAGAGGATAAAGACTATCAAATAGTCTAATTTATTCTGATCAAGTTTAAGGATATTTATAGTAACTGACAAGTATTCCGCCTAAATGATATAATCATTTTCTTTTAGTTTATCCTAGGTAATTTAACTGCGCTTTGCGCGGGCATAAATAATCTTTCTAAACTTTTGAACAACTTTTCCAATAATGGAAGAAAAAAAGTAAATTTTAGTAGGTTTTAAAAATATTTCAACAGAAATTAAATGATTTGACATTATCACATATCTAAAGAATTGTAAATATATATTGAATGATTAAAAATATCTTGAGATCTAATCATTTTTATCTTTTACATAATTTATCATAATATATGTTTGATGATATAATTGTGTTGTTAAAATTGAGTGATTTTTTTATGTAGCGATTAAACATAGTTTTTCTATTTTTTTGTACATGAAAATATAGAATCTTATAATTTTATGGTTAGAATAATTCCTTGTGAAATTTTTTTTATGTAAAAGGTTTAGATAATCAATATTAGTTATAAATAAGTTAAGTCCGTTAAATGTACACCACAACGATATAAATAAATTTTTTTAGAGACAATCTACTTGTCTGAGGTCAAATGTTCACTACTTTTCGTTATTGTTACTTTGTTACTCTAACAAAATTTATAGAAGGAGAAAAAATAATTTGAAACAATAGCAAAATAATATTGTTAACCCTTTTAGAAATTAATTCATTATTAAACTGCTGCTTTGAAGACTCTTCTAGATGTTTCATCAATACAACTTTATTATTTTTTTAGAAATATGTATGTATAATTGTTGCATTATGAAAGCACAAGTAGATCAATATGTTAGATTCTAAAATCATGTTAAAGAAATATTCTCGAACATTAAAAAATTAAAAATAGTCTAAAACATACTTTTAGTGGTGACTATTATAGGCATTAGCAGCGACAAATGTTGCCTTATCGATATTAGCAGCGACTAATGTTGCCCCAAAAACATTCTTTTAGTGGTGACTATTATAGACATTAGCGGCGACTAATGTGGCCACTAAAACATTTTTTTAGTGGCGATTGTTATAGGCATTAGCAGCAACTAATGTGGCCACCAAAACATACTTTCGTGGCGACTATTATAAGCATTAGCGGCGACTAATAGTCACTAAAACAGTCTTTTAGTGGGGACTATTTTAAGAATTAGCAGCGACAAATGTTGCCACTAAAACGATCTTTTAGTGGCAACTAATATTGCCACTAGAACAAACTTTTCGTGGCGACTATTATAAGCATTAGCAGCGACTAATGTTGCCACTAAAACATACTTTTAGTGGCGACTATTATGGCATTAGCGGCGACTAATGTTGCCACTAAAGTATGCATTTCGTGGCGACTATTACAAGCATTAGCAGCGACTAATGTTGCCACTATAACATACTTTTAGTGGCGATTATTATAGGCATTAGCGGCGACTGATGTTGCCACTATAACAAACTTTTTGTGGCGACTATTATAAGCATTAGCAGCGACTAATGTAGCCACAAAAACATTCTTTTAGTGGCGATTATTATAGGCATTAGCGGCGACTTATGTTGCCACTAAAACAAACTTTTCGTGGCGACTATTATAAGCATTAGCAGCGACTAATGTTGCCACTAAAACATTCTTTTAGTGGCAACTATTGTAGGCATTAGCGGCGACTAATGTTGTCACAAAAACAATCTTTTAGTGGCGACTATTATAAGCATTAGTGGTGACTAAGGTTGTCACTAAATCAGTCTTTTAGTGGCGACTATAGTAGGCATTAGCGGCGACTTATGTTGCCACTGAAACATTCTTTTAGTGGCGACTGTTATAGGCATTAGCGGCGACTAATGTGGCCCCTAAAACATATTTTTTGTGGCGACTATATAGGCATTAGCAGCGACTAATGTTGCCAGTAAAACATACTTTTAGTGGCGACTATTATAAGCATTAGCGGCGACTAATATTGTCACTAAAACAATCTTTTAGTGGCGCCTATTATAGGCATTAGCAACAACTAATGTTGCCACTAAATCATTCTTTTAGTGGCGACTACTATAAGTATTCGCGGTGATTAATCTTGTCACTAAAACAAACTATTAGTGGCGACTATTATAGATATTAGTAGAGACTATTATGGATATTAGCAGTGACGAATGTTGCCACTACAACATTCTTTTAGTGGCGATTTTTATAGGTATTAGCATCGACTTATGTTGCCACTAAAACATTCTTTTATATATATACTAGTAAAATTACCCGCGCCTCGCGCGGAAATTTAATATTACGAAATTTATAAAATAATACTTAAAACCTATTAGTCATTTAAAGTAAAACACTACAAAAGAAGTGATAATTATAACATCTTATTATTTATCTTTCAATCAATCATCTTTAA
Source organism: Solanum tuberosum (assembly GCF_000226075.1). Taxonomy (NCBI): domain Eukaryota; kingdom Viridiplantae; phylum Streptophyta; class Magnoliopsida; order Solanales; family Solanaceae; genus Solanum; species Solanum tuberosum. Next base: position 548,724 of record NW_006239207.1, on the reverse strand, counting down.
TTTGATTTTATAATTTATCATATGACTCCAACAAGTGTTACTATTTGATATTTTTGAGGAATCAAATGCATCAAATGGTAATATTAAATATTCTAATAAATAAATAATCGTTGGTGTAGAGATAAATAAATTGTAAAATGTTGGAAAAAGTAAACAAATATTCTAATAATACGTGTAGAAAGTTCAGCCCTAGCTTTTGTTTTACATAAATCATTTTAAAGCTCTCATTTAAATGTATCATAAGTAATTATTAAAATGAAAATTAAAGGAAAAATGTATCATATTGGACAACAATTCAACATATTATATATACTTGAAAGCGAAAAATATTACACAAAACTACTCAGTTTGTTTGGATGTTTTTTAAAAATCAACATACTAGATTGATGAAGTTCAATTTGAAACTACACTTCTATTTCAATCACACAGTGTCGAAAACACATCTATTATTTCAAGAAAAGTATTTACAACTTGCAATAAACTTGAGAAATCTGTCCATACTTTATATTGAATATGAACAATTAATTTATTGTGTAATTATCTATTTCTTTGGAATTAAAAAATGTTGCAGTCTAGTTATATTCCTCTATAGATCATCCGACACATCCTTGAACTTATGTCAAAGGTTTATTAATTTTTGTCTTCTTTTCCTGATTCACTTTGCACATCAAGGTGCGATAAAGTTTTTAAAATCTTTATGTGTTTACAATGACATACCAAATTTGAATTTTGTCTTCAAGATATGCTAGTACATATTTTTAAGGAATTCTTTTACTCTACTTTCAACAATTTTAGTAGAGAAAACTTGCATGAATACTCAATTAACGTGTGTTATTTAATCTGTACTAACAAATACTTAGAACAATAACTTTAAAGAAACATAAACAACAACGTTTAAACGATATACTCAAAAACAACAATTAATAAAATAAGCATAAATTAATGACTGTAAAAAAAATATCAAGATCTGTAACAATAGAATGAAACAGAAAGGAAAAATCGAGTTTACTAAATGCATAGTGTACCCTTACGAAAATTATTCCCCTATAATACCCGAGATTTAAATGAATAAATCCTCTCATGATAGGACAATTATATTCACCAGTTTATTGATACAAAAACAATAGTGAAGTGAGTCACTCAACATGAGCAAAATATACGAATATTTAATTGTGCAAAAGAAGAAGAAGAAGAAGTAGTTCAGAATTTTTGTTCTTTTAAAATGAGAGGAAATCTCTCTATTTATAAACAACAAAGGGTAGTGTGAACAAATATTTATTGTGCCTTATCAGAAAGGTCACAACCTTTCATAAAAGTCACAACTTTTCATAAAAGTCGCAACTCTTCATAAAAGTCACAACTCTTCAAAAAAGTCACAACTTTTCATAAAAATCACAACTTTTCATTAAAGGGAAAGACTAGTTTTGAAAATAAATAAATTAAAAGGAAATCCTGAATTCTGGTGGCGCCACGTAGACGGGCATAAGATTCTCTTTTATATATATATGATATGATGATTGTATATTTTCTTCCATTACTGACCGATCTGGTGGTCTATCAAACATATATACACATAATAAATTAAATAAGATGTACAAAATTGAAAATAAACGAAAGGAATAACAAAGTAAAATGACAATCTGTAATTTATTTCACCATATACTTAATTACAAAAATCATCTTCAATGATGGTATACAGCATAGTTTAAACAACAGAAAGGGAAATAAAACACTTAAAAAAGTTAATTATTTCCTGTTGTTGGTAATCTTCTTAATATATCATTCTCTACGAATTTAGTTAAAATAAGAAAAAAATATATATATTAGTTTTTCAAAAAAGAAGTTACCAACCCATGTTTTCTAAATATATTTTACGTTAAACGCATGCATGCATAGAATATTAATTCTATGCATGCGTTTGCGTTAATTAATTTTAACTATTTGTGCGTCCACAATTAGTTATTCTTTGACAACCACGTCTATAAGGATTAATCTTTGACATGCGGTTGCATTGATAATAAGACGCACCACGTTGGTTGCATGGAATATTATTGGCCCTCAACGCTCTATAGGCGATGTGATCGCGCGAATCGAGTGTTCTACGGGCTGATTCGGATGGCATCATCATCTCTTCATCCTCATACAACATGTCTCCAACATGTCCAATGTTGTTGTCATTGCTCCCTTGGACATTAAAGGCCATGGTGGTAGAGTCTAAGTGTGAGAACGATGACTCTGCTACCATGGCCATAGCCAGGGTTAACAGGAGCACGACCGCCAATCTTGACCTAGTAGCCATCTTTTAGGCCGGATTGTAATGGAACAATGTGTGAGCGCGAGGGAAAGAGGTGTGAAATCAACTCGATCGAGAGTTTTTTTTTTTTGGCTTCTTTTTTTTTTTGTGGATTTTTTTTATCTCCTTTCCTTTTGAGGTGAAAGATTGGGAAAGGAGGAAGGAAGAGTGAAGGTAAAGAGGAAAGAGGGTGAAGTTTATTGTTGTGGCATGATGAGTGTTTTAAGTTACAAACTTGTGGTTTGGGAATTTATGTGATGTAGAGTAAATCACGTAAGTATAAGGAGGTGGAAAATGTGCAAGTATGGGCTAGATGATAAATTAATGGGCGGTCTCGGTTCTATTGAAAATATCAGTAAGATTCAAAACGATAAATGTAAAATATTCATAACTGGAGAAATCGAGACAAAATATAAATACTCAACTATGGTCCTTTTATTTTTATTTACCTTATGATAATTTGAGTGCATTTATGTTTTTAGCATAATTAAAGCTTCATTGGACATATATCATTTCAATTAAATGATTTTTGTATAAAGAATCTACTAAAATAACCACTCTTCTTTATGTGTATGATGTCCCTAACATAATATAAATGATGCACCACGTCTCTTTAAACTACTTTATGGATTACCTAGTATAAATTTTCTCTATTGAAATATATTTTTATGAATTTAATTAACCTTCCTAAGTTATTGACCTACGTGCTAAAGCCCTGTCAAGAACTTGTTCATAGTTAAATAGTTATAGATATTTAAGTAAATTTCCTAACACATTATAAAGTTTGAATAAAGAGATACTAAATTTACATAAATTCTTAGATTACATTGTAAATTCTGATCAATAACACCATAGATTGCTAATCGTGCTGTCATCTTTTTCTAGGTTTTCTTTTTACATGGCACATGATGTGTTCATTATTTTTGCCTTTAGGTAAAAGCTCATGGCTTGACCCCCTTTTTCCTATGAAACCACATTCTTTTATCAAATCTAGAACATGACATTTACAATGATAAATGGGGCTCCTTTGTTTATTGTTCTACCTTTTTCGTATTAGTAATATTAGAGCCAAAAAGGAAAGTAAATTACAAGGATCCAATTTTCTTAATCTCACATGTGATGATTTGAACATATTTTTATAAACGTTATTTGATTTATTTTAAACTTTAATTTCTCCTCTTTTGTTAATTATGAATCCTTATTTATAGTTGTTGGAAGTGGTGTAGTTGTGTGGTTTGATTGATCGGTTTGAAGATTGAATTGACCAAACACTTTTTTTCAGTGACAAGCTCCAAGTTGATTGGTCAGCACACTTGACATGATTTCATTGGTTCATTTATTTGATCGGAGTATCATATCATTTGACATATGATATGATTTCAACGGCTTATTAACTTAACTTGGATTACCACTCTATTAGGCATGTGATATGATTTCAATGTCTTATTTGATTTGGATTACCACTTCATTTGATACGTGATATAATTTTAATGGCTCATTTAATTAATTTAAATTACCACATTATTTAACACATGCCATAAATTTGGACTTTAAAATGGACTGATAACTATTTGAATTTTAGACAAATAAAGTGGGCTCATCTTTTGTAAAATGGACTAGCCCAATATGTTTGAGATTAGACAATAAATCCAATTATATTAGGGAAAAACACACTTGTACTTAAAAAATGAAAACTATTTATAAGTGGCTACCTTCCTTATTTTCATACCTCCGATTTTTAACTATTACTTTTTGATATCATCAAAGTGTGTGTGTGTGTATATATATATATATATATATACTCTGATGTTATCAAAAAGAAAGATGCAGTGCTTCAGTGAACATACTACTCAGTTACTCCTTGATATATACCCTGATGGCATCAAGGAGGAAGATGCAATGTTTTAGTGTAAAGAATGTTCAATTATTGCTTGATACTATCAGAGTTATAAATATCATCAAAGTATATAGATACCATCAGAGTATATATATAATCGGATGGTATCAACAATGGTTCAGTGAATAGCAGAAGGTTACATACATGTAAATAGTTTGGACTGTGGTTTCAATCAGAATAAATATATTGAATTATGTCCAATTTATATAGTTTTTCCATTATATTATTTACATGGATACTGTGACCTTTTTATCACAATCCAAACTATTTGAGTAGGGAATGAATATCGAACCTTACAAATTAATATCTTTTTAATCTCAAGAACCCAAATATATGTCTCATACTATCATTGTTAAAGATCAAATAAAAATAAAATTTTCTTTTTATAATAACACATACATACACAATTATTTGGTTTACCGACAGCAAGAACTTTTAGATTTGGCCAAATTGTCAATATTAAACAATTAGTCAGCAGTCAACATTTTCTATCGTCCCCACTTCCAAATTTAATGCATATACACGTTGAACTTAAACTTAGTAGGCACGTAAAGACATTTGAGCTTAGTCGACAAAAATAGATATGAAATTATAACTCGTTCAATTTGTTTAAGTTTGAGTTGATTAATATCTCCTTTTTTAATTCGTTCAAATTCAATCAAACTTGTCTATTTACTACTACATATAAATATATGAGTCAATCAAAAATATATTAAATTCTACCGAACTCGCAAAATATGCGTTGGCACAACAAAACAAGATGGAAGAGGAAAAGAAAAACCTCGTGGTCACGTACACTGTTGTGTGGCTGTGACCTGTGGGTGGAAAGTTCTACTTTAAGTTGGGATATTTTCTTCTTGTGAACTAACCAATACCACATATTTGAGAAAATGAATTTTTTTCATATACTATTTTGGGAACTATTTTTTTCTCATTTGATATATGTATTAGAACTTTGATTAATTCGAACTTGTAATATATAGGGCCTTATTTTGGAGGAAAGTATTTCGTATCAGTAATTTTTCTATACTTCAGTCTCAAACCTGAAACCTCTTATTAAGAAAGCAGCAGTCTCATATATTGCAATACGTTATTTGGTGGTTTTTATATTCTTTTCTTTACGAAAGCTTTTCATCTTCAACTATTGTGAAGGCTTTTGCAAACTATCATTCTTAATCTATTAAGTTAATTAGTAAACAATAATGTTCATTACTAATTAATACAGTATCACAACAGTATTCTAGTTCTAGTGAATTTGTTTTCTTCTATGAATTACATATTTTGAGGGTGTCTAGATTGACTTATGTTTAGTTCAAACATGTCTTAAAAATTCATTTCATTTCATAATTTATTAATTTAGAGGTCATTATTTTAAAAGATCTAGAATTCTAAACTCATAAACCTCATGGCTTCGCCTTCGTCTCTAAACACTTATTTTCACCTAAATTTTTTATCAAACTTATAATTAGGTAACTTACTTAAAACATGCCTCAAACATAATGTACCATTTTTGTCATTTTGTTTACATATATACTAGCATTCTCCCTTTCATATATGGACCTCTTGTTGATTGATGCATCCCATTGTTGTTTTTGTGTTATAGCTGAATGAATAGTGTAAGGAACATGTCAAACGGTATCATTTATGACAAGTCGTCAAGTCGAGACGCCCCATTTATTATACATAGGCTCGTTTGGTCGAAAAATAAGTTATTTTATGTTGAATTATTTCGAAATTAATTATTCAAGGATTGTTATTTCATTGTTAGTATAAAATAAAAATAACACAATAATCTTGAAATAACTAATTTTGAAATAAGTTATTCAGTAATTTTATCTTAATGAAATGTGGAATAGATTTATTTTAAAATTCATTTCGAGATTAGTTATTTTTTGTTTATATTTGTCCACTTGTAAAGTTGATATTAGTAACTCTATGGACCTTGTTGCTACCATGTGTAACAAACTCAGTCTCATTGCAATGTCCAAATCATTGAAAGGATGCATATCGAGTACAAAGATATTATTGCTTCTGGTTATAAATAAATATGAGCTGTTTGTCGTCTAGTTCAATTTATATTCAAAATGTTTTATAAGGGAGGTTTGGTCATGAAAATAAAATAAAATTATTTTATTTGAAAAAATGTAATATATAAAATGTTTGGTAGGTAGATAGGAAATAAATTATTCATATATAAAATTAATACAACGTTTGATTAATAATTTAGAAATCCTCATAACTTATATATGTATAAGTTAGGGAAAATGCATAAGTACCCCCAACATATGCCCGAAATCTCAAAGACACACTTATACTATACAAAGGTCTTATTACCACCCCCACCCCCCCGAACTTAATTTATAAATAATTTTTTTACCCCTTTTCTGCCTACGTGACACTATTTTCTGGACCCAGCGCGTGTTGACAATTTTTTCAAGCTATCTGGTTGATAGTGTCACGAGGTCGAAAATGGGTAAAAAATTATTTATAAAATAAGTTCCGGGGGGGAGGGGGGATAATGGGACCTTAGTATAGTATAGTGTGCCTCGGGAATTTCGGGCATAGATTGGGGGGTACTTATGCATTTTTCCTATAAGTTATGAGGAAATCTATGTATTATTTTATGCTGGATAAAAGATGGAATAACTAATAACCGATGAGACAATATCTTAATGATTCTATAACAATTTAGCATATCTACAAATCAATAACCGATAAGTTAAATTGATAAACTTCAAAATCGAATCGATAGACAATCCAAATAAATACCCTTTGAAATCCAAATTTGGTGTAAAGGGTGTTAGATGGGGGTTTATATTTTTGGAAAAGATCTTATTAGCACCCACTTTCATTTGAGACAATTAATAATACAGAAAAAAAGGCATTTCTCAAGTGCTTTTCTACTTTTACTTATGTTCCCTGCTAAAGGTAAGTAAATGTTTTAGACTTTTACTTACTTTTTAAAAAATGTTTTTTTTTTTTTAAACTTATAATTAACAAATATTCTTTTTCATTTATAAATGCTTTGTAATACCTTTTTATAGAGCAGAGAATTGGATTCCCCTTGAATTGTCAAGTTTCAAGGATTTGATAATTCTTTTTAGATAATTTCATATTAATATAGAGTTGATATCCAAGTTCCACCACAAAGGTAGGAATATCAAATTCCATTATATACAAGTAGCATATATTCTCCTTCCTCGTGTAACATAAAAAATAAAAAGTTATTTAGGTAGAGATTACGTTGTATATATGATGTAGTTTTTAAAATTTATATATATAATTAATGTTGTCTCAACGATCAGAAATTTTAAAAATTATTTAAAAATTCCAAGTTCAAGTCCCTTTTCCAAACCCTCTTAATTAAATTTTTGGATCCGTCATTGCATATCAACCTAGGCTATAAACCACATTCCTTACCAATTTTTTAAAAATGTACTTTCTTACGTTTAAATGGAAATTACAGCAAAATACATCAATTCATACAATAGTAAGATAGGGTAAGTAGAGAAGTGAATGCAAAAAATATACCACCAAACGATGTGGTGTAGTGAATTATGAAACTGGTTCTCTCTTAATCAAAGATCTCAAATTCAAGTCCTAGGTATGGAAAAAATATTGTTAGAGAACGCTTCCCTCCAAATGAAGCACTACATGACACGAATTCGAAATAGTCAGACTCCAATATAAATATCAGACATCAGATAGATATATATATATATATATTTATATTTTTTTATTTTTTATTTTTTATTTTTTTTAAATCAATGTATAGGCTAATTAATGTTACTACTTACCAACTAACAAATGTGTGGTATGGAAAAATTGATAAGCACCTTCCATGGAGAAAATCAGAAAAGTTTTACCTCCCTTCCAATTTGCTTGACACGTTATTCGAGGATCAATTAGACAATTAATCATATCACCATTTGAATATAATAAATTCAATGCTTAGATAAATAATTATAATTAATAATAAAAGTAAAATTAAAAAATATATGATAAATTATCTTTTAATTTTTTAAACTAAACAAAGGCAAATAAAATGAACGAAAAGAGTAGTACTTTATGTAATATTAAGGACAAAAAGTAAACAAAGGCAAATAAAATGAACGAAAAGAGTAGTACTTTATGTAATATTAAGGACAAAAAGTAAACAAAGGCAAATAAAATGAACGAAAAGAGTAGTACTTTATGTAATATTAAGGACAAAAAGAAAAGATATATGCTAAAACTTGTAAAAAGATAAATATATAATAAGTAACATTTACTTAAGTTTTTAAATTAGACAAATAAAATATCTTTTTTAATATAATTCAAATAATATGAAAAGGAAGGAGTACAAGGAAGAAATAATATGAGTAATTCTTGCACCGTTTTATTTTTTGCTACATCATATGTGAGCAATTAATCAACATTAAATTTAGAGTGGCTGGTTAATTAAAGCAGCAAAATATTTTTAATACTTTTTCGGGTTCTATTTATATGTCACTATTTTAGATTTTACTTCCTTTAAAAAAAAAACTATGCATGTTTATTATTATATCCTTATTTAGTAATTTTTTGAAGTCAAATTTTCAATAGATGAACATAAATTAATTTATTTTGATTAACTAAATTGACTAGTGATTATGAATTAATCATTTAATTTTCTTATATTGATTAAATTTATATTTTCAGGCTAATAACTTTCACGGATAAAATTGAAAGAAAAATCACAATGTTCACTTTAATTTTTTCGAGAAGAATTAAATTCCAAAACGTTGCGACAGATGGAGCAGTTTCATACTACACCTTTGTTGTAGTTGGACCATTTATATCAGTAATAAATCACATTAATTTTTGGAAGGCTAGTCAACAAAAATTGATACTCCCTCTATTTATTTTAAGACTAGATATAGGACCCCGTGCCAGCACGGGGCCCAATATATGTTACTGTTTCTGTTTTAATTTATGTGGTACATATGAAATTTGAAGTGAATCAATTTTTTAGTATGTTTTTATATATTTTAAGTTGCTAATTATTTGTATTTAGAGTATGTTTTACGTAAATATATTAGAAATCACAATAATTAACAAGTTAATATAAAAAAGAACTTATAAAAAATTCATTGACTTTTGAAATTTCATTTGTATCACATAAATCAGGACCGAGTAATATATATGAAAATTACATAAAACGTACTATAACTCAGAATAATTAGCAACTTAAAATATCTATATATCTATATTTCTCTCAATTTATGCGGCATAGATGAAATTTTGAAAGTTAACAAAAACTGTTTATATGTTTTGAAATATTTTAAGCTATTAATTATTATGATTTATTATACTTTTTACATAAAAAAAATTATTTATATAAAGTATAAAAGAGAAAATTTAGAAAAAGGAAACATAAATGTCAGCAGGAGTCCAATTTATGTTAATTTCTATGTTTTAATTATTGTAATACCGATTGAATTTGGAGAGCCAACTAAAAAATTTTAAAGGTTTTTTTTTATAAATTTTAAGTTGTTAATTATTATAATTTATAATATTTTTATTAATTTTAAACCAATATATGTTTTTCTCTGTCTCAATTACATGAGACATATGGAATTCGGAGAGTCAACTAAAATTTTAAAATATGTTGAGTTGTTAATTATTATACCTTATAGTACTATTACGTGATTTTCAAATAAAATATGTATTTTTTAATTTCAATTTATATGTCATTGATATAATTACATATATTAAGTAATGAAGAATTAATGTGTAAATTATGTGACACCTATGAATTTTGGAGTGTAAATCAAATTAGTTATATGAATTTGTTTTAAAAAGCGGTTAATTATTATAATTTATAATACTTTTTATATATTTTTTAAATGATATATATATATCTTTATGATATTGATATTAGTATTATAATAAATTAAATTTTATTATTTTAAATTTATGATCTCAATTGTCAGCCTATGCCACATTATAAAATGTTCCAAAGTAGATATCAGATTTACAAAAATGTCGATGCCAGCTAAAGTAATAAAATAACATCTAAGGACATGAACCTATATATGTATATATAAAGCTGAATATTGACAATTTGATGTGGCATCTCTCTATGACCAGTATTTGTATTCATCTTTTTTTTCCTTTTTTTGACATTTTATCTGTGTTTTGTATTTTTTATTTGTATTTTAAAAAAAAGTATTTATGTCATACCCGATTAATTATGCCCTTTATAACATCCATTACACTAATATAGATTTAAGTAAATGAAAATGGAAGATGAAAAGATAAAAACTATTCATTTTTTATAACTGTTTATAATTATTTAGCCTATAAAATAAAAACAAAATAGTTGAGCATTTGTAACAAATAAGAACAAATTTCTTCACTTTGGCTCTTCTTCTTCTGACGATAATGATCAATATATGGTATCAACTTTTGTCGCTAAGATGTCCATCAAATTTCTAGGTCATGTGACTTTTTTAACAAAAGAGAAAGAGAGAATATCTCATTATTCTTGTGAAGACATTGATGTAAAGAAAGAGATTATGTAACAAAAAATTATTTTCAAAATAAAAGACTTTTTGAAAAAATGTTTATTCCTCCTACAAGGAGAGAAAATTCATTGTGCTTGAGAAATTTATAAGAAGCCTGATTAGTGTTTCAAAGGGTAAGAAAAATTATTTGGAGAAAAAATCATTCTATTTATGGAATTCGTATCAAATTAGGAGGAGAACAAGCAAAAATTTATTTTGTGATTTGAAAAGAGAGAAAATTAGATATTATTTATTTCAATGTCATTATTCTTCTAATTTCTTTCTTCTTTAATTTTGTCTTGATTTTTTGTATGTTTAATTAAAGGTTTTTTTTCTTATTTATCTTTAATTAAAGTTTATATATATTTTCTTAAAAAAGAATTTAAAAAGATGATCATATTTAGTTCCTTTCCTCATCAATGCTATTAATCTCATAATTAGTGTTATTTATATTATTTTCTTAATTACTTTTTTTTCTTTCATTTAATTATTTATTTGAAGAAATTAGTTATTATAACTTTATAAGAATTACACATGTATTTTTACATAATTGATTTGTTATTTTTAAAATTTTTGGATCATTCTTCATCTTAAAGTTCCTATCTATATGTAATAATAAAGCTAAAATAGAAAATGTGGGGTGACACCTTCTTAGCAATAGATACTTATTTATTCTGATCAATGTTTCTGACATTTTTTGTTATTTTTTCCTTAAAATAATTGTTGCCTCGATTTTTAGTTTTAGTTTTATTTTTTTAGCATTTTCTAATTTTAAAAGACTGAAAAATTTATATTGAAAATTTACAAAATATAAAAAATGATTTATTTAACTCCTATCATCATCAATATTATTATTAATTTGTTTTACTTCTTTTCTTAATCTTCATTTCATCATTAAATGTAATTTATATCATTTTCTTAGATATATATATAT
>NW_006239207.1:494939-533568 GCF_000226075.1 Solanum tuberosum | reverse complement strand
TAAATTATTAAAACATATATAATGATTTTATAGAAAAAAATAATAGCATATAAAATTAAATGAAAAGGATAATGAATTCAACTTTTACCATGATAAGGTTGAAGAATATTATTTAAGTGGAAGGAGGTGGGGCCCACTTATATATGTACAAGTACTTTAATGCAATGGAAGGACCAACATTGTACAAGTACTTTAATGCAATGTTGGTCCTTTCCAACTCTCACTTCTAAATAAGAGTAATAATGGAAATAACCACTTCAAGTCAAGTCAAGTCATCTTATTATTATTACACCAAAAATTACGTACGTTAATGAATTTATATTTGGAGCGTATTGCATGACTTTGACTTTATACGAATTTCCACAACTCCCATCGGGAAGTAGTTGTACTACGATCGTTTGTCGACCAAGCAATATTTTTTACGCACATCTTAGATAATCTATCGTATTTTTAATTTTTTATATGAAAATCATTTATATTCTTTGATATTGTTTTAAAAATTATTTCTTTTCCTTCAATTTTGAAACAATAGATATTTAGAAGAGATTTTAATAGATGTTCCAGGGAGATTATGACGATGTGAATCGAGATTTTGATTTTGGCCATAAAAACGAAGGAGTTGTCTCGCTTAAGAATTTCACAAGAGACTTTGAGTCGTTGATAGACAATTCGAGTTTTTTGAAGGAGGAAACACTTGATAGCTTCGTAGTTCTATAGTCAAGACTTAAATAGACTTTTTTTTTAAGAAGGATGATAAGTTACATTTGTGCATGTTTTGAGCAACATAAAAAAAAATTCTCTGTAAATGTTCTCTGAAAAAAAAAAACATCACAAAACAAAAACTAGAAAACTGATACATACATGCATACATAAATTCAAATTTTAAGTCTCACCCACAAAAATTAAAAGCAAAAAGATAAAAATTAAAATTAAATACATCTCTTGTATATCTAAACACACTCCAATAATCTCCGAATTATTCAAGAAATTTAAAACAAAATACAGAAGAAAAAAAAGCACAAATTAAATATAGTAATATCCAGTAATTTTACCCTAAGGTAAAATAATAAATTCTCCCAAAGCCACAGTCAAAACGAGTGAAACGGCTGACACAAGGACAATTGATGGAGTAAATGCCTTTACTGCAAATGAATTTGGGTTTTCTGGTGCTCCAGCTGGCGAATTGATGTCAGCCGGAGTATTGCTGCCGCCGGTACCTGAAGCACTACTTCCCGGCGCTCCCGCCGATGGTCCGCCTGCTAATGGTCCTCCTGCCGATGGTTCCGGTGACATACTTCCAGCTGGTCCGTCTGCCAACGGTGCCATACTGCTTCCAGACGATGGTCCGCCTGCCACCGGTGAAGAAGAACCTGGAGTACTAGTTGACGGTCCATTAGCTACCGGAGACATTGCCGGAGCTACGGATCCTCCGGTCGCAGGAGCTGGTGGAGATGCGGTTGAACCGGAAGGTGTTGGTGATGAGGTTGGTGATTTACCTGAACAAACAGATAAACTATATGATTCAATTCACTATTTCAAAAGTGCAATACGTTAAAAATCGAACGAAATCAAAACATGGAATCTGTCAAATTGAAATTCCAAATTCATTTATAATTTACCTGCAGGAGTAGATACTGGTGCCCCATTAGGTGACGACGCACCCGGTGTAGATGATCCTGCCGGAGCATTAGCTGAAGGTGCCGACGGTGTACCAGGTGTAGACGATCCTTTAGGCGGAGAAGCTGCCGGAGAGGAGCCTGCATTAATCTCGTAAGTTCAATCGACTCATGTAACATACTAAGAATCTGAAAAATTGAACGAATAAAATTAAAATTCTGATCCGGCGTACCTCCAGTAGATGGTGGTGAACCCGTGGGTGACGGTGTACCAGGTGTAGACGATCCTTTAGGCGGAGAAGCTGCCGGAGAGGAGCCTGCATTAATCTCGTAAGTTCAATCGACTCATGTAACATACTAAGAATCTGAAAAATTGAACGAATAAAATTAAAATTCTGATCCGGCGTACCTCCAGTAGATGGTGGTGAACCCGTGGGTGACGGTGTACCAGGTGTAGACGATCCTTTAGGCGGAGAAGCTGCCGGAGAGGAGCCTGCATTAATCTCGTAAGTTCAATCGACTCATGTAACATACTAAGAATCTGAAAAATTGAACGAATAAAATTAAAATTCTGATCCGGCGTACCTCCAGTAGATGGTGGTGAACCCGTGGGTGACGGTGTACCAGGTGTAGACGATCCTTTAGGCGGAGAAGCTGCCGGAGAGGAGCCTGCATTAATCTCGTAAGTTCAATCGACTCATGTAACATACTAAGAATCTAAAAAATTGAACGGATAAAATTAAAATTCTGATTCCGCGTACCTCCAGTAGATGGTGGTGAACCCGTAGGTGACGGTGTAGTTGATCCATTACTAGGTGGAGCAACTCCCGGTGCCGGAGTTTGTGGTGGTTTACCTTGGTTCCTAACAGAGATAACAATAATTTGCAACTTTTGGCCTTTATCACAGTTATCTTTGTTGCCACTGATAAAGTAAAAAGGACCAGAACGATCCAACGTGAAAATGGAGTTTCCATCCTCCATTTTCTTAATTGGATTGCCAGTGTTACACTTATCATAATCATCCTTACTCACCTCCAACACAGAATCTGCTCCTTGCTTATACTTAAACACTATAAACACAAAAAATAACAAATATCATCAAATATTATTGCTCGGACTCTTAAAAAATAACAGTATTTTGACTTTTGAGAGGAAGGAGAAGACTTACAAACAGAGTCATTGATTATGAATCTCATATGTTGAGACCAAGTGTTGTAATCAACAGAAGGGTTAAGGACCCAACCATCTTTGCCACCAACAGTATATTGAGAAGAATATGAAGATGTAAACAAACAAGCCAACACAAGTAACACTACAACATGTCTTTGCTGAGCCATGGACAATGTTTTTCTTCTCTTTGTTTCAAAATGGGGTTCAATATGACTCTTTTTTTGTGTGGTGATAAAAGTATACACTAAAAAAGAGTCACGAGAAATAGAAAAAAAAAGAAAAAGGAAATAGTTCTTCACGAGAAGTCTAGAAAAACAAAAAGTGGAAAGAATAGAAAGGTTAAAAGGGAGACAACAAAGTTTATATAGACTTTGTGTGCAGTTGTGCACTACTTTAGATAAAGGTTACCGTTGTAATGAGGAAAAAATATCTGCTCCAAAATATTATTTTCTTCGTTTTAATTTACATGTTTGATTGACCACAACTTTGAAGAAAAAAAAAAGTACTACTTTACATTTGTATGTTTCATAATTCACACAAGTCGTAGAAATTATTATGTCTAGAAAAGGATTAAATGAGAATTTAAAATTAAATTGTTACTTTTTCCGATTTCAATTTATGTGATACTATTTAAGTGATACAATTTTTTTTATATAAAAAGGATGAACGAGGTGGCTGAAATTTATGGTTCAAAACAAATCTCAAAACAAAATTATTTTCGATTATAGTAATGTGTCATTATTTTGGATAAATTAAAAAAAAGTGTGTGTGATGTAAATTAGGATAGTAAAATATTAAGTATAAGTTATTTTATTTTTTTGTGATAAAGTAAAAAAAAAAAAAAAGAGCAACTTTCACATATAGCAAACACAAAATTCATATTTGTATGCTATAGCAAAGTTTGCATAATTGCGCTCTATAGCAAACATATATATGTATAATTCACTATACATATACAAAAAAAACAGTTGTATAATTTGCTATACATATACAAAGAAGGCAGTTGTATAATTCGCTATACATATACAAAAGAAAGCAATTATATACAAAAGATCAATTGTATAATCTGTGTATGTATAAAACGAGAAAGAGAGAAAGGCAAACGAAAACTGGGCAGAGAAATATTTGTATTGTATAATTATAAGTGTATAGGACGAATATATATGTATTTGCATGTGTATGTACAATTTTCTCTTGCTTTATACAAACAGAAGTGCAATTTATATGTTTCGTTTCTGTTTGTATAAGCAAGAGAGGCGAGGGTGGCGAGCGAGATTTGGGAGAGTGGCGAGCGAGATCTGGGAGAGGGGAGAGAAAATATATGTATATATACAATTTCCTCTCACTTTATACAAACACAAACACATTTTATACATTTGTGTTTGTATAAAAGCGAGAGAGGCGAGCGAGACTGCCACCAAACGAGAGTGGCGAAAATAGCAATAGTTTGCTATAGGGTACAATTAAATCAAAGTATATTTATAGCATTTAATTTGAATTAATAATTTGCTATTATATACAATTTTCCAAAAAAAAAAATGCTCACATAAATTGAAATAGGGCAAATAATTAAATTTGTGTTAAAATAAAGAAAATATTTTGTGTTAACAATATTAAGGAATTCTATTAACTTTATACTTATCTGGCTCTTAATGAAATATTTTATCATCACATAAATGTTGATATTTTAAACCTACAGATTTTAAATAAAACTTTCAATTTTTTATTGATTCAAATTATGTCATATAAATTAAAATTTGAAGCTAAGTAAGGCAAAAGATCTTATTCTATTAATCTATTTTATATTACATTATATTCTTATTACTCTATTTTAAAAAGAATTACATTTTTATATTTAAAATAATTTAAATACTTTTATGATCATAATAATCTCATGAAATATTTAAAATTATAAATCCTAAATTATTTTCTTCATTTTTTGAAGTTCATGTGTAATTAGATTAAGCGATAAAACTAAACGAAGAGTAAAATAAATAAAGGGATAAGATATAGAGATACTCCAAAATAATAGTAAAATTATTAGTCGCACATCTAAATTATTTTTTTTGATATTATTTACTCAGTAAACTTATTTAATGTTTTTTTTTTTTTTTTTGCATTATCCCAATAATAATGAAAAGTGAAGGTAGGATAAGAAAAACAATTTGGGAAACTGTGAGGACCAATAAGGTGTGTACCAATTGCAATGTTCTGGAGTATGTTTGGAATCAAATGGATAGAATATCTACTTGGAGAAAAGTTATCCACATATATTATCAAAAAAATAGTGCTATGGGTATTTATAAATATATATATATATATATATATATATACATTATTTTAAATATTTTATATGAAATTTGAAATTTAAAAAGTTGTCAACTAATCGTGTCTAAAACTCGTCCCATAAAGAACAAACAATCAACGGCATGTATAATCGATTTTTAAGTTTCGAATTGAATATGATAGAAAACTAAGTTCAACTATATTCAACATCTCGAATAAATTAAGTTTGATCAATTAAATACCCTAAAAGGCTATTACTTAACTAACATGTGCAGATTAAGTTTCGAACAATGATAACATATTAGTATAATCTTAATAGTCAACAAATTATCATCTTAGATATTGTTGTTTTATTTGGTATATATGTACAAATCTCAATTGTGAACAAGAATGATTCATCTACATAGATATCATATTTCATGGATATATTTTCAAAAGTTTGTAGATTATCTCTCCAATGTCATTACAAATGGTACAAGAGTTAGAATCCATCGAAAGCTTATGTGACAAATCAATTGTAATTGCACAACTAGCTAGCTCGATTAGCAAAAGAGATTTCATCCAATAATCGAAAAAATTCTCCAACAAATCAAAGTTGAATTCTCTAACAATCATTCATAGGAGTCGAAGAAATCGAAGTATGAAGATAAAAGAAGATGTAAATTTTAAGCTAATTCGATATCACAAGGATGTCATATGATACAATAACAAATATGGACTAAAATTATTGTGGGTAATATTGTAGCATTACTATAACTTATTGTAATAATTTTTGGTTATAAATAGCCTTCCTTTCTATTTTATAATAAGACACATTATTTTTCTTTCAAACAACGTTCTCTCTCTCATAAGAAGTTTTGGTGAGAGTTTGCTCTCCTCTTTGTAGTCTTTAAAGTTGATTTGATAATAACATCAAATTTTAATTTTTACACTATTTTTTTCTTTACTAATTTATCTTTTTATTGCCTTTATTTCATATGGTTGGTACTAGCACCTATCTTTAATTAATTATTTGCTTTATTTAACGCATGATCTGCTCTCCCGCCTAATTTATTTATTACATATACATTTATCTTCTTGCATTATTCATTTAGTTATCATACTTTTATTTTATATTCTTCTTTCCCATATTTCACTTATATTACTTTATATATATAAAAATTTCATAAATTGGGCTTTTGAGATTTTTTATTTTGGACTTGAGTGGTGAACTCAAATTTATTTTAGAAGACCCACCAAAAATTGGGCTTTGAATTTTTCAGATTGGTTTGTTTATCACAGTCCACAACGTTGTTCACAACAATCGAAATGTGATTATTCTCCTGTTTTCTTCAATGCCTTCTCCGTCCCAAAATATTATTCTCAAAACAATTATGTTTATCAAAAAATTAATAAATATAATATATAAGTTACTAAATTATTTCTATCTAATAAATATTTTCTGAAAATTGAGCACCGTTAAAAAGATAAAGCACAAAAGTATAGTAAGAAAAACATACTAATTTTTATCTTTGATATTTGGTGATAATTATTTTGAGTTTCTTTTTTGTTGCTAAAATAACTCTTAATTTGAAACAAAAACTAATTGTAAGTACTAATTACTAAAATGATTGCTAAAAAAGACTCATATTCAAAATGCGAGGAGATAGTTCGTTATATGGAAAGATTATTGGTTGCAACTAATTTTAAAGTGATAGAAATAAATTGCAATTGCAAATGAAATATCAAGAAACATAGTTTTATTGATAAAACAATATGATTACAACTCTATTTGTTCCCTTGATTCTCCTATTTGAATTTTCTCCGTGAATCGAGGGCTTTAATAGTGTATTTCTCAAATTAGGATAATTTGGATCTCCTTGAGATTTATTAGATCTCGATGCAAGGTGGATCTTCTTGAAGTATTTGATTGTCAAGAAGAATTCGACCATATCTTAATATTTGATCTCCATGAAAGGATTTTGTGGGTCTTCTTGAATTATTTGATTGTCAAGAAGAGTTCGACCACATCTTGAAATGATCTTTATGAATATTCCCAAAGTTTATGGGATATTCAAGATTTCCTTGATGAAAGACAATATTTGATATCTTCCTGCTCTCTTTGTGAATACCCAAAAATTATAAAATATTCTAAATACCTGCCTTTTTCAAGGGAATATATTACCTTTAAATAGGCATGAACTAGGATTTAGTGTAGAGTAATATCCAAAAAAAAAAAAAAAAACTAATTGAAATTGATCTAAATTAATTTAATTATATAAATAAATTAATTTAATTTATCTAAATATTAATGCGTGCCTTTTATCGCCTTGATTTGTATAAAAATAATAATCACTCGTATGTACAAACATGGTATTTTGGCTTGCTTATGTGGTTTTTCTGGGTCAAGTTATTTTCTGAGAATATTTTTAAGTTGAGTCACTTTACACCGACAAAAAAATAGTTTTTTTTATATAGAAAAAACTCCAAGTTCGATAAATATTTGAGAAATTAATTCAGAGAAATTTAACCAATCATTATGTTTTTCATATCCTTCAAAATTTCTTTTGAATGTACATCAAATCCTTTAAAAGTTATACATTTTTTTAGAATTTGATATGAGTGTGATGATATATTCAAAGGATCTAAGCAACATAGTTAATAATGAAGACTAGGTTTGCATATCATAGTGAATAAAGTGCAAATATTTTGTAATAAGAATACATTTAGGATGAGGCTTTTCTCAAAAGAGTAAGATTGCAATTGCACACAATATATATTTCAAACTAGAAGTAAATTTAAGTAAATGAAGAACAATATTACTTGTATGAGCATAATATATAGTTGCATTATCCCATTTCCTCTTCTTTCATTGTGGCTTGCTTTCTTCCTTCTCTTTTGGTTTTGCTTCTTCCACCTTCTTGTCTTTAGGTTTTGGTTCTTCAACTTTGGCTTTAAGTTTGGGTTCTTCTTTGGCTTTTGGTTTACCTTTTTGGGGCTTCATGAAGCAAAAACAAGAACAACATGGACATTGGAACAAGAACTTCATTCTCTCTCTCTATCTCTCTCTCTCTCTCTTCACCTCCCCCCTTCTACTTGTCTTAAATAAGTAAGAACTACTAGTAGTTGGAATTAGACAGTGTGATGTACAAAGTATTTCACGTTTTACGTAGGGTTCGAAAAAGGTTGCATTTTAAGGAGTGATGTAAATATAGTCTATCTTAATGTAAGCAATAGTGACCACTTTCACAGATACATAATTAAGATTAGTTTTATGTATGATCACCGAACTTTCAAATTATCATACTAAAGTCATTAAATTGTCGTTCATGACAAAAAAAAAATCAAATTAGGTGATTAAAGTATAAAAAAATCACTTAACTTCGTTATGTATCGCTGAAATTACTCATTAGGAGAAAATAAAGAGATATTTTATATGATATTTAATTAAACAAGTTGAGTGATTTTTCTTTTGTTATGAATGAATTACTTAGTGACTCTTGGTGATACTTAGGCATATTAGAGTGTTGTGTTCTTACAAAAAATAGTTTAGTGTTTTTTTTGGTGATATTTAAGAAAAAAGTTGAATATTTTTTTTATTAGTAAAATTAATTTTTTTGACCTTAGTGTGGTAAAATAAAAGTAGAGTGATCATATGGGAAACTAATCCAACCCAAGATTAAATTAGTCCACTATGTTTGTGTATAAAAAAATATATGTTTTATAGTACTATAAACTTTTCTTTTTGCCATCCTTTCTGCTCAATTATTTGTTTTATTTGTTGAAATGAACAATGCTGCAATAATTCTTTCACAGATTCCATTTCAATCACTTTCAATAATGAAGATGCATATAGCATAAAAACGTGAGGTGGGGCATTCTAAGTTTTCGGTATATACATTGTCGAGGCGGATTTAAAATTTAAGTTTCATGTGTTTTAGATTCCTCGCTTGTTGTTGAACTTCTAACCCATTTTATGTTATTGGATTCACAATTCATTATAGGTACTTAATTAGTGAATTTCTAAATATTTATAAATGATTTGAATTAATGTTATTGAATTCTGCCGAATACATATAATAGAGTGTATAGTGTGTTTGATACAAAGGAAAACATTTTTTTCATATTTGGTTATTCAATTTTTTTTAAGAACATTTTATTTAGGAAAAATAAGATTAATTCAAAAAAGAAGAAGAGGAAAATGACCTCCTCAATCGAGGTATAGAGAAAACAAATTTCACAAGTAGTATTTCAAATTAATTGTCTCTTTCTCATGCCCCTTCAAAACTTAATAGTTTAGTAAGCTAGGTCGTTTGATTGGTGATGGGATAAACAAGGATATTTTATAAATTGAGTTTAGTTGTCCTATCTTCTATATGGGACAACTAATTCCATTATTTTAGTTTAAATAGTGGAATAAAACAAGGAAAAATAACTCTGCGACTAATTAATACCCGTAACCGAATGCAGAATAAAATAATTTTATATTTTATCATAAAACTATTATTCTTATCCCACCATCTAAACAACGTAGTTGCAAATTATGAACAAATTTATTGAAAAATTACAGTACAAAAAGATGGAGTCATTGAACCCTAAGGATTGGGCAATGTTTATTACACTATTGCTAATGGGATGGGACCATATATTTTTTGGCCACTTGTATTGAAAAGGAAGTCTAGTTTTTACATATTTCCCCACTCAATAGATGTCATGGGCTGGCAAGCACAAGAGTTAAGTCTGATCATGATCACATTTGATAAAAAATGGATTTAAGTTAAATAATTTTTATATTATTAACACAATCTAATCGATTATAACATAACACAGTATTTTAGAATATCATATTAAGCTTGTTACCCAAAAAAAAGATTACATGTCTTTTAGGTAAATTTAACTTGATTTAAGTTTGCTCAGCTAACACTCCAACATTGAGAAAACACATTCGAGAAAGTGTGTTTACTGAATAATTTAAACCAAGTTATTGTGTCTAGATGTAAATTTTCGAAATTGACATATTTAGTTGTACACCAAATTAAGATAACTATCTAGGCATGACACTTTCTATAGTACTTATGCAAAATAAAATAGTTTTTATAGAGTAGTAAAATTAAAAAGTTGAAATGGAAATCATCATTTAGCATTTTAATCAAAGCAAAATTGTCCTAAAAGTCATTGTGGGGTACTCCATAAAGAGACAAAGTTCACTGTTAACTCCTCTGTCTTTTTACTTGCAATCAATGCATTATCTCAAAGTAAAGTTAAAGTTGTCACCAAAAAGTCACCTTGGCAACAGCAAAGATTGTACAAACAATATAACAAAAATTACACCAAATATGATCTTCTACTCTTGGTTTGCACCTGGACATACTGTGTGAAATCATAATTTTAAGGTGTTTGAATAGATTACAAGAAAGGATTTGAAAAATAAAAATGTAGTGTGAAGAACTTTAATTTGAAACATTAAAAATAAATTTCAATCCTAAACTTGAAATGTTTAAATTTTTTACCTTGTATATACAATATAATTTTTTATCAAAAGGGTTTGGATGAACACCCTCTTGACCCTTTAAATCCGCCCCCGGTGGGAGGGAGTCAACATGGGCGGCTAGTAACTTAAAACACTTTAATCCTTATTATTATTCAAAAAGATTTGATATATAATCAGTTCCTTAAATTTGTCATGATATTCTATTTAAATATTTGAACTAAGCTTTGTTCTAACAAAAAACATCTCAACTTCTAATAAAGTGTTTCAAATAGACACTTTTGCTTCAAATTTTATGTGTATTTTAATTTGTCTATTAGATAATTAAGTTAACCACATAAAATATAACATCTCCTTTAATTATAAGCATCAACCTCAAGTAGAAAAATGTTTGAAATTTTATAGCTTATCGAGGCAAATGCGTATAATTAAAGCAAATAATATATTTTATGTGATTAACTATACACACGAAAAGAATAATTCAAAATTTGAATTAAAAATATCTAATTAAAACACATAGAAGGAGTTGAGATGTTCAATTGAAACATTACTTAGTTCGAATGTCTAAATGAACTATCCTAACAAGTTTAAGGGGTTGATTATGTATTAAGCCAATCATAAACTATGATTCTTTAAAGCAACATTAGCTCATTTGTTTAAGTGCAAAGACAAAGTTTATACTATTAAGTATTAATTATGGCATGTCAAGGAAAGCAAATCATTCAGTCGAAGATAAACAAATGAGTTACTAATACTAATTCATATAGCAAAATAACAAAGCCTTAGCAGTGCCAATTCTCTTTAGGGTTCTACACCCATCTACAATCTTATCTAGTCTTTTTTCTCTCCATTGTATAGACTTATACATACAACCTAAACTTAAAATAAGAAGAAGAAGAAGCTTTCTTACATTGTAACTCGAAGAATTTTCTCAGTTTCAAACCGAGAGATGTTCTCATGAACCAAGACTCGTATGCTATAGTTTGTAAACACGGTTTACCTTCTCTCCAGGCGACGACTATGTGATTGTCTGACTTGACAATAATAACCACTCATCAACTTCTAAGGACCCTCCTGTTTCCATCTTTTGAAGTTAATTGTTTCGAGGGGGTCAGCTTCCTAAATGAGGCATGCAGAATCATCACTGCAAATGCATCGATTAGCCATAAGCTCTTGAAATTAGCAATAAAACAGAAGATAAAGAGTAAGATAACAAATTAGGCACGAAAGATAACCTACCTACATAACTGACCGCAAGAGCTGAGAAGAGAGCCATTTGAACATTGGTACAGAACAGAATAACTGCAGTAGCTGTACAAGAAAGGCTGACTCAGTTCTCAAATTTATACAGTATCAGAACAATTCTGCTTACGAAAATAAATGAGTGCTCGAAATTATCTAGGGAAACAAAAACCGTCCAATATACATTTTAAAAGACTGAGAAGCGTCTCTAAGAACTAGAAGCACAAAAACAGCAACAACATCATTTGGGCTTTAAACAAAAACTGTGAATCAAGATTTAACATGCATGCTTACTGGAAAATGGAAACAAAGTGTACAATAACTAGAGACACAAAATTGATCTAACATACATGAACTTATAAAAAGCTTGCAATGAAAATTACTACTCCTATTTTGTTAAATTGGTACTTCCTGCAATGAAAATTCTAATTTCAACATCTAATCTCAGGCAATATTAATCTAACAATAAACATCTTGAAATGTAACTTCAACTAAACACTGAAAACATAACATACAATCACGGAATGATTATTCAGTTTCACCTAATCAACCATAAAACATAATCAATCCACAGCATTTAGCTTTATATATAGTTTGTAGAAAATAGTCTGCATTTAGCTTCATATATAGTTTGTAGAAAATAGTCTGTTTTTGTGCAAATTCTAAATGTGAAGTAAGCCTTCATATCTTATTGGTGAATTGAATACTTAAGTACAACAGATCCCCTCTTTTCTTCTTGAGAAATAACTGAAATGACAGAATTTTTTACCATAAAAAAGTATCCCCTTTATCCTTTTTTATATGGAACTCTACTAACAGAGTAGAAGAGAAGTCAAGAAGTATTATAAACTCAAGAAGTGGAAGAAGACATTGACTACAGAAAGAATGCTGAAACATGCATGTAAGAGTAGTCCTAGTATCCCAGTACCCAAAAGAAACCTATCTTCCCCTCCTTTTTTCCTTTTTCTCATCCTTTCTAGTTAGATTCTTCAATCAACAATCTTCTGCCGAAATTGGATAATAACTAGGTAGTTCCACACAAGTTTCTTTTGAAGTAAATACCTGAATACCAGGTATAGCTACTTTGCATTTCACTATTTGAAGAACGCGCTTCTCAGAAGCGCATCACTTCAACTATGAAGTCGTAATCCGTACCTTCACATCACTTGTGAAGAAACAGTAACCTCTAGAAATACTGAAAACAAGAAGGTAGAGATGTAGAACTCACCCCATCTCATAAATTATGTTTGGTTAAAAGATCGTGCTAAGGGGCAGGGAAACTACAGCCCATTAACTTTTTCTATCGCAGAAGCATCCTTTACGTTGTTTGTAAGAGATATCAATGTATAATAATTAACTTCGCAGGTACTGCAAAAAGATGATATGGAGAAGAGATACCAATATCTCGTTAACTTTGCTGGTACTGGTTTCCTACAACAGATGACATGGAGGTTTATAAACCTTCCATTTTTACTTTTCCCTCTTCTTTTAATTTCTCGCCAAAAAGCTTCCCAGAAATCCTTTACCACTGTTTTTTACTTTTACGCTCATCGACACTATTCTGGCTGAGGCTAAACCATTTAAAGCTATTTCCACCATATTTTGCTTCTTCACAATATTTGAGTAAAAGACAAGGTGCAGGTACTACAAAGGATGAAATGGAGAGATCATAAGCCTTTTCTACTTCCCCTTTTCTTTTTTTCTTTTGGAAACGAATATACTCAAATATTCCCCACCTTTTTCTTTTCCTTTCAAGCCCATCGACACTACAATATCCGTGGACTAAAGCATTTAAGCTGTTTCTACCATATTTTGCTTATTTATAATACTTTTGAGTAAGGATACGGTACCTTCCTCATCATCCCCACACCATCCACGCCTCAGTTTTTCTCCAAATTGGGTTGGGGGTTCTATCATTGTGAGAACTTGTGAAACTTTGAACACAAAAATTGATTTG
The DNA here is from genome assembly GCF_000226075.1 of Solanum tuberosum. Taxonomy (NCBI): domain Eukaryota; kingdom Viridiplantae; phylum Streptophyta; class Magnoliopsida; order Solanales; family Solanaceae; genus Solanum; species Solanum tuberosum. The sequence goes on along the minus strand of NW_006239207.1, from coordinate 519,830 downwards.
AGATAGTGACATGACATTCTTCTCTAATGATGAAGAAACAGATTTTACAAAATATGCATTCACTGTCTTGCAAGCAGCTAATATATGAACTTTTTACTGCATTTTATACGAATATACAATTGTTTAGGGAACAATATAGTCAAACCATATATCCCTGCTCCATGATCAATTTGTATGTAATTCCTCACATCTGCATCTATTTTATAGTACCAACTCATTATATACTTTAGCTTAGTTCATTTGTCCTTGATCCTGATTTCCAGTAATTTTGGTGAAACGTCTTAAGAGCATCCATTGCAAATCCAATGTATCTGAATATCAGTAACCTATAAATATGTGGTCATCCAACACCTCAACAGACTGGCATATGATGGTTTTGGATAGTCCTGACTGACTCCTGAGTATGTAGTTCTATAAGCAATTATTTGACAATGTTTTTCTTTAGACCATCACATGAATCTACATCCGTTGCCACTGATATGCTGTCCAAAACTCTTTTACTGATGTTCTAGCATCTAATTTGCAATAGGAAGAAAGAAAATTCATTTGGTCTCAAATTGGATGGATGGGTAGCGATCTTATAGATCAGATTATCAAGAAAGCAAAAGAGGAGCTGGACTTTTAGGATGTAATGAACGTCTCCCAACATGAGGAAAACTATAATTAGAACAAATGATGACGTGGATAAAGTTGGATGTAGAAACAGCCATCCCAACTGTTCCATATAATTCTTTGATCTTATAACACATAGGTCTCATAAGTGTTATTATAGATATGAATACTTTTTAAGTTACACATGTCCTGCTATTAAGTGTCTCCATTTGGTATGAACGTAAACTCTCTGCCTCGACCAAAAGTTGGCATAAGAGCCTCCAATCTAGAGGAGTGCAGAGTGCTATTTATGAAAAGGAACACTAGTATAGACAATATTCAAAAGGTTAACTAGAAGCTAAAAGATCAGGGATCAGCCAATTGTTGTTTCCTGGTGTTCGCTTTTACAATATACACAGGATAAATATATGGCAAATGATAAAACAGTCAAAGCTATGATCATATCATCCATCACCATAAACACTGATAGAATGCTGGACCTGAATCATTTAAGAGAGCAACACCCTAGGCGTCTTTATACTTTTGAGGGAGGGAGGGAGGGAGGGGGAGGGGAGAAGTACTCAAGAATATTGACTCACCACACTGAGCAATGCGAATCAAGCTTTGTTTGATAACTGGGCGCTGCTCTAATCCCCAGCGATCTCCACATAACTTTAATACATCCCAAAGTGCTAAACATGATATCAACCCAACAAGGGCAAACAGCTTTTGGTACCTGTTACCCAAATTTATCAAAATGCAATCAATACCAAAGCAATCAAATAGCACAAAAATCAAGCAACTGAAATCGAAATCCTTCAGCTAAATTAGTTGTAGTAAGTTATATGAATGATGTATATTTAATCCACTCCATTCGGGTCCATTTCATACTAAGCCTTAGCAGATAGTGTTCAAAACAAAGCCAACCATTCAAGTTATTGCACAAGTTCAAAAGTTAATTATTAATAATTCTAATCGCATAACAGATACATGCCAATGTTCATATACATGTTTGCAGACACGAATACACATACATACATATAGAATGTGTCATTGTGTATAGATGATAGAGAGAGAGAACATACAGAGAACAAGCAAAGAAGAGGACGAAGAGAGAGGCATAATTCCGAGAATAGCGTTTCACATTCTCGTGTACTCTAAGCCGAGCCTGAGACGGCGACGAAGGAAATGAGTAGGAATCAAATGACCCGACGAATTGGAGGGTCCACGACGGGGTATCACCGGAAAAGTCATCAGAGGTGAGTTTTGCAAACGGATTAAGCGTTAAAAGCGACAGTAAGGTTCCAATACGTGAAAATATGAGAACGAAGACTCCATTTGAGATTGAAACCGCGGCTGCGGCAGAATTAGTAACAGCAGTGTCGGAGGAAGCGGTCGTCGCCGCCGCGGCGGTGGTGGAGGAGTGGCGGTGGAGATCGGTAGTCCGTTGATCGAGAATTTCGAGGTAACCGGTATCTCGGAGCCAGGTTTCGAATACGGGTTCGGGTACACTCAGAGATAACGGGTTAGCTGAGAACGCCATTTTTATTTACCTTCTTCTTCAAAGGAATCTGTTTTCAGGTATTTATCTGTAGCGTTTGGTGGGAAATCATATGAGCTTGTGGTTTTTCATGGTAGGTTAGAAACTCGGATTAAAACCCGATTAAATTCAGATTTACGTGTGTTGTCAGGTTCATTTCATACTCCAAACAAGATTATTATTTTTTTTTGAAAAAACTACCTAATTTAACAAACATCTCTGATTATATTGATCTCTCCTCTTTTTTCTCGGTTTATGATGTGTATCAGTGTATATTTTGATATCAAATACATGTATATATACACGAATACACTCATGAATGTATCAGTGCATATTTGGATACTACATGTATCTATGCGGAAACACTAAATTGATATGGGATACATGGGATGAAATTTAGATCACATATACAAGAAATTATTGGCATTGAGAACATAGATATATATTTTTTTGTGAAATTCAAATACATTTTGAAATACAAATACATAAAGAGAGGGGGATGAATGAGCAAGAAAGTCGATGTATTCTAAATACATGTGAATCAAGCTTGAATATAATGTATCTGAAATAAATTACACCTAATTTGACTTGCGTATATCTAAGATACATGTATTCAGAACACTATTTAAAAATATATATATATAATTAAAAAAAAGTATTGTTTTAACATATAATTAGTACCTATAATAATGTGATTTACCCAAACTCAAAATCAAAGTTTGATTAAGAATGAAAGAATTAGTTGTGCAAGCTTGTACAATTAGAAATTAGAATAGTAAAATCATCTCAACAATAAGGATATGAAAAAATAAAGGCATAACACATAAATATGCCTCTTTAATTTGGCTTTAAATCACATTTATGTCCTTCAACTTTGAGTGTGCACAAGTAGACACTTAAACTTGTATAAAGTTGAACAAATAGACACACATGTCCTACATGACATCCTACATGTCATTTTTTATCCTACGTGGTGTCCGACATGTATTGTGCCATGTAGGACTTGTGTGTTTACTTGTTCTACTTTATACAAATTTAAGTGTCTACTTGTGCATAGCCAAAGTTGGAGGACATAAACGTAAAATGTCATTTTTTATCCTACGGTGTCCGACATGTATTGTGCCATGTAGGACTCGTGTGTTTACTTATTCTACTTTATACAAATTTAAGTGTCTACTTGTGCATATCCAAAGTTGGAAGACATAAACGTAAAATGAAGCCAAGTTAAATGACACATTTATGTATTATGCCATAAATAAAATATCTACTTAAAAAAGCAATTTTGACATAGGAACAATTTGGATCTTTTATTTATTCGAAAAGCATCTTATGCTTTCTTTGCTTTTGTAGATTTATATTCGAAAAATGAATCGAATCCAAATCACTTTTACTTTTTCATTGTTTATTTTATTCTTAAAAAATTAAAACAAAAGATAAATTTTGAAGAGACGATAAAAAGAAAAAAAGAGTTAAAAATTTGTTGCATCGAATTGTATATTTGAAGCATTTCCTAAAGACTCTCCGTATCAAGGATGAGTGAATACTTACAAAGTTATTTTTAGTTTAACCAATTTGGTAGCTAATAATCATATAGCTCCTATAACATCATGAAAAAATCAGGTATTGTAGACCAAAAACTTATGCATAACCTTCTTTATATACTAGCAAACTAAACTTACAAGATACAACCACACAATATTTTGATACAAACAGCTTCTTCCCTATATCTACAAACTAGACTTGCAAGATACAACAATCACACATGTTTAGATAGATACATAACATAACAAAGCCTATGCATCCTCAGTATCACTGATAGTTGGACGAGTATCGATGTAGAATTCAGTGTCAACTCCGTCAACGATCCTACCCCTGTTAACAAACAACCAGAAGAACATGTAATGTTATATGGAAGAGATTCAAAACAGGTGGATGTTTTCATGTATACATGTTGAATGTGAAATCAACAAGAAAAAAGAGGCACCTTTCGAGAACAAACTTCTTTTCTTTATACTTCTGGCTTTCCTCGTGTGCAGCCTCCTGCATGATAGAAACGTAGAGTGCTAGTTGTTAACAAAATTTCCGGTGTAGGTATATCATGCATGTGCAATTGGTAACATATTTATACGGCAAGAGGGCTAACTATTTAACTCCTCTTTTTGTGTGTGCACTTGTTTTGGTATCTATGTCTACATGCACGAGAAATAGAGAGAGAGAACGAAAGGGAATACATATTTCCAGCCAACAATTTGCCCACAACAGCAACAAAATATATCTGCTACCGTGTGCATCCCAGAAAGCATCGCCCTTTCCTCCTGAGGTCCAACAGTTACATTCACCCTGAATCACAAAATCAGGCGGACCAGTCAGACCTCTGCATATATATCGAATGGTGCACAATTGCAAAGTGTTGGGAAAGCAGAGGGAAGATGATGCTAGTAAAATATCAGCTATTGCACTGCCAAGGCTTCTATGATCATTGACCATAGAAATAAAAAAGAAGCGGTAATCTTTAGTCCTTACCAACTGGATCTATAAAATGGATTTCTTTTTCTTTTCAAAGAATTCCATTTTTCTCATTTTCTGATCATGTTTTTTGAAAAACTCATTGCCGTGGATCCTTCACTTTCACTACATCGAAGTGATTGCCTCGTGAAATAGCAATAGAACTTTTCCATACATTTGTAATTTGTGGTCTAATTCGACAACATCTTGCTTCAAAAATCAGAGTCGGTAAGAGTAAAATTCGAGAAAAAATGTGCATATCTGGTAATCCTTTTAATATCCCAGTTGGAATCGAAACTTCCTATTTGTGAGAAAGAAAAAGGAGAGGTTTGTCTAAAATCTTTCTTATAAGTGATACCTCTTGGGAACCCAAATCTATAAGATAGGACGGATGAGAGAAAATATACATGTTCCACTACTAGCAAAAGCAAACACTAATTTCTATTCAAATACATCTTCAGCTCAACAGCCATGTTCAATGCACAAAATCAAGTTGCTGATTTTAGTGCATTCAAGTGGTATGGTTAAGTTGGATGCTGTTGCTAGCATTTAATTGTTCAGTAACGTGAAAACAATATATGGGAGCAATATTGAAATTGGGAACTCTTTTGGATTCACTAATAAGTCATCGTCGCTAGAAAGGAAGTCTTTTCTTCTACATATAACATCTGTCTAGAGGCTAAAGTTATATTACAGTTCATACAATGTGAGTTCCTCAATCCACTACAATTTAGAAAGCATGAAGATGGATGTGAAATGCATATGATTAGTTGCAGACACATCGACATGGTAAATTTTGAGAATTTGACACAAGGGATGAAGGATAGATCAATTCCATAACACTGACAATCATGAATATATCATACAGAGAAAAGACGGCATATAAAACATAAGGTTAATATAGCAAATATCTTTTTTTTTAATAAAAGAATTTAATACTCCCTCTATCCCAATTTATGTGACTACATCTCAATCCTCTTCCCAATACCATAACTAGTAAGATAGGATACAAAAGAATGTGACAGATAGCAGTCTCAAATGAATGCATGATTATCAACGAAGTCAATTCAAGTGTGAAACAAGCAGATTAAGTCATAAAACAAAACTGGTTATGCTCAATGTGTAGTTCAGAAATTAATAGGCACTCACACTTTATTGAACAAGTAGGCTTTTCCCCTGCGGCAATGAAATCCCTGACCATAAAACCAACCGTTAAAAAACTACAAACCAAGCAAGCCAAAAGTGCAATTCTATGAATAAGAAATCGTGGCAGAAAATTTCCAGAAGGATAAAGATTGATTAAAATGCTGAATCACTCTCCAAGCCTAATCTTTGCGCATTTGGTAATTTAACTTTATGTTTTTTTACGTTGTGTTCTTCGAGTTTATAAGCACTTGCATGAAAATGGCATGTCAACATTTATAGCTATTTAAGAGAAAGACTTAAGTTTAATTGATTTTAGGGATAAGACATATTTGACAGAACGATAATCAATAATTATATTCAAAATATAGAAATTAACTAATGAGCTAAATCTTAAATCCATTTACAAGATTCGTTCCGCATTGATCATCCACACAAAAATGTACTTTATTCTGCCATATAAAATAACAATATACCTAGTGTAATTTCACAAGTGGAGTTTAAGAAGGATATAATGTACACATACCTTACCCCTATCATTGTGGGGGTAGAAGGAGAGGTTGTTTCCTAAAGATCCTCGACTAAAAGAAAGGTTTTTGAAGTAGGGGTGCAGGGCAAACAATGTTTTGTTATATTATACGTTCTCTATAACAACATTGTGCTATGCAACCAAAACATATCAGGACAAATGATGTTGTTACAAAGAGATTTGATTGTATTATCACATACAATGGCATGAGAGTAAGCAAAGGTATTCAAAACATAACAAAAGACAGAATAGTTTACCAAATGGAGATATCGGTTACAAAATTCAAGCAAATTGTACATAATCCATTGTCAACGCTTCAATTATAACATCAATGCTTCCATAAATATCACAAAATATATCCATTTGGAAAGAAGTTAATAGCATGAGAGCAAGCAAAGGTATTCAAAACATAACAAAAGCCAGAATAGTAAACCAAATGGAGATATCGGTTACAAAATTCATGCAAATTGTACATAATCCATTTTCAACACTTCAATTATAACATAAACGCTTCCATATATATCACAAAATACATCCATCTCGAAAGAAGTTAAAAACTTTTCCGTCAACTTTGAAAAATTAAGCTAGGTGACATTTATTATAAATTGGTACAGATCACATAACTAATGATAGAAACCAAATCACTTCCAACTTGAAGGGTAATAAGCATGAATACCATAGTCCATACCTAGTCTTCCAATTATCAAGTTGAATCACTTTCTTCACAGCCCAGAATGAAACAAACAAACAAAGCAAAAAGCATGACTACTCTCCACACATTCTTCCATACATTATTAAAAAAAAATCACTTTTTTCCCAGAGTTGAACTCCGAAAAACATGTTTGGACACAAAATTCTTCAGGAACTCAACTTCAAGTTGAGTTGAATTCTAGAATTTCAAGTCACTTTTTGGACACAAAATCACTTTTTTCACTCTAAATTATCAAAAACAACTCCATTTTTTATTCATGGCCAAACAATATCAATTTTCACTTTGAAAAAAAAAATACACTTCTTTTTCAAATTTCACAGTGAAACATGGCTAAACGCCTACGTTCTACATGACTTGACATACACGTGCCGAAAAAAACTAGCATAAGCAAATGATCATGCAAGAACATTTCTTTTCTTTCTAGTTGCCCTGTTTTCTCCTTTGGTTATACTTTTGGAGGATGTGTAGGCACAAACACCATCTAATTATGCAAAAACAAGAAAATACCATCTAATTATTCTATCTCAAAACAAAAAAAATACCATCTAATTATGCAAAAACAAGAAAACACCATCTAAGTATTCTTTCTCAAAACAAAAAAATACCATCCAATATGCAAAAACAAGTAAATAAAAGCTAATTACTCAAAGAAACAACAAGCCCCAAAAGGCCAAAACCCAATGAAAAGCTCTATAATAAAGATAAGATTTTTATTTATAAAAACTTAGCTAGAAAGGGAAATTGAAGAAATGGTTACCCTAGAAACAAGGTCATCAGCAAGAGCAAGGTGGGTTTTGCAGAATTTGCACTTGTAAATCCTGCCTTCAAGATCTACAACAAATATCCTTCCCATTTTCAATGGAAAATCAACAAAACCCACAAAACAAGAATTGATTTTTTTTGGTCAGTTGTGATAGTCAGCTAGTGAGCTTGTGGGAGGACTCTTTGGGGTTCCCGTTTAAGTTTATGTGGGGTTATGTCACAATTTTTTATTTTACATGCATTAAGGAATTAAGTAAGTTTGTTATTTTATTTTTATTTAATTTTTTTAAAAATTAGTTGTTCAATTAATGAATATGAATTAATTTATTTTGATTAATTAATTTGATAAATTAACATGAATTATTCACTTAGTTTTTCTATGTTGGTCAAATGTATATTTCAATGTCACGTAAGACCAAATTAAAGTCTATAAATATCACGTAAGACCAAATTAAAATACAGTGTATTATATTACTAACTTATCATATATGTCTAAATTCATAATATGCATGAATGGAGCTAATGAAGTCTTGGGTTATTATAACTTGACTAGACCATTCTAACAATTATTAAGTTACCGTTTGGTATCAACAAATCCCCTGATATTTAGTAGATAGTCCAATAATAACTTAATTAAAATGGTATCTAGTCAACAATAATTTAATTTCTTACCAAGACTATATTATCATATCAAATCTTTGTTGTTGCATTCTTTTTTTTTTGGTAATAAGAGTTACATTATCTCAAAGCCCTTAATTTCTTTGAAATGCTTCTCATTTTCTAATGAGATTAAGTAATTGGATTAATTTTTAAAAATAAAAATAAAAATTGACAAATAAATATATGGTAAGTTGGTGGAACAATCAAATGCAAATTTAAAATAGATTGCATTATATCAAATATTTCAACTTTATTCTCGTTTTTGTATCTGATCATTAACTCCTTTCCTTTCTTTTCTTTTTGAAATCTGATTGTTTTAATAATAAATAGAGTATATATAACAAAAATAAAATAAAAAAGTTCTTCATTTTTCCCAATTGTTCTTGCTCAAAAATTCAATTCTTCTCTCTTTTATGATAAGTTAAGGTTCTGCTTTTGATGATCATATGGCCAATTTGGAGGCTCAACGCTTGTAAGTGTTTATGTGTGATATATCACCAATTATTTATAGCAAAAGCTATTAAACTTTAGTGTTATTTTATACTTATATGAATGATGATTGATACACTTGATAATTATATTTGTTTTCCTAATTTTGTTTTGATTTTTGTTGTATGTGAATTTTTCCCTTTTTTTGACTATTATTAATCATGTTTATCCATTAATTTGGTTGTATTTTTTCAGACTTGATCAAGTCATTCTTGATTACATGTTTATAAAAGGTTTACATGAGACTAGAGAGACATTCCGCCGTGAAGTTTTTGCTAATCAAAATTATTATGGTAAGAAAGTCTTTTTAATAGTAAAAACTTATATATGTGTTTTTAGTAATGGATGTTTTTACTAAAATGGTTGTATATTCGTATGCTTAAATTATTTGATAATTCTTACATATGAATATATGGTACTTAGCGTCCGTTTGGATTGACTGGAAAAAAAAAGTAGTTTTTAAAAAGTAATTTAGATGACTTTTAAGTTAAAAATAAAAAGTAGGGAGGGTTCTACTTTTGGTTTTTAAAACTTTTTTAAGTCATTTCAAGTTATTTTATTTTACACAGATCTGATAGTGTTAAGAGCCATCTCATCCCTATTCTTTTTCAATTTACAAAAACCCATTAAATTTGGTGGAATCTGGATACATCCCGATACATTGCATCCAGATTTCGGATACATCTAGCAGCATCTCGATTTCGGATACATCACTCAATGTCTCGATACATCGCGTACGTCTCGATACATTGCGTAAAGTGATATATCCGACCAATACATTGTGTGAAGTGATGTATCTGACCGATATATTGCGTAAAGTGATGTATCCGATCGATATATCGTGTAAAGTGATATATCCGAGAATAGGAGAGACTAGAATATAATTTTTTGTAATTTTTTCAAATGGTTGAGAATTTTAGAGAATAGGGTAAAATAATTTAGGTGATTTTTCCTTATTTTTAACTTTGTCAAACAGTCTGATCAAAAGCTAAAAATGACTGATAATTATATTTGACCAACTTTTAAGTCAATCCAAACAGGTTTTTAGTGTGTTAACTATCCTTTATTATTCATATGCATGTGAAATAATAAATTCTTAATGCATGTGGAATAAAAAAGTGATGTGATAATGTGATATCAAACTTTGATGTAATAATTGTTTGATTTTTTGATTCATTTCAGCTGTCAATTCTTCTCAAGAAGCATTCCTGCAAATGTGGTGGAATAAATTCTATGAAGCATATAGCTTTGTGTACCCAAACGTTCCTATGCTCAATGTTGAATCCGTTGATAAGGTGTTACCCAAGAACTTTTTCTATACTTATTCATGTTTAAATTGATATGAATATATATTATTTCCAAACTAAATACTACCTGATTTGTAATTTTTTTCAGGTATCGTCAACACTCGAAAACGTCGTTACTAACAACGTTCATACACATCAATTAAATGCTTCTGATGATCATACGATGGAAAATACATCTAATAATGTGATGGACATACCGCTTTCACCTGATATGTTAGAGTGGCTGGAAAAAGAACCAATTTTAGAGGTTTCTGAACGAATGAATGAAATGAATGAGATTGATTTTGAAGTACCTGCAAATGCTTTGCTTACTTCACCAGAACTTATAGATGCAGGTTTGTTTCTTATTTAGCTTTAATGAAAATAATTACTTCGACACAAGTATTAATAAAATTTTCATATCTGGTTTGGTTGCCATATTTGGGATAACTTATCCCATCATTTATACCATAGTGATGGAATAAGTTATCCCAGGATAACTAATCTTGGGATAACTTGTCCCACCATTTATACCATAGTGATGGAATAAGTTATTCCAGAATAGCTAATCCCAGGATAACTAATCTTGGGATAACTTGTTCCCAACCAAACGAAGAGTTTTCTTTAGTACTATATCTTATAGCAAGGATCTTCTTTTGTGTTGTACCTACAGGGAATAATACATCTATTCAACAAGCATTTCATCAAGAATGGCCATCTAATGTAACAATGCATATTCAAGAGGAACAATTTCCAGGAATTACTACTGTATCATCTCCGCGACAAGTAGTTTTACCTGAGGGAGCAATTGAATATTACTATGGTAATAAGCTCTACCATGCTCTTACAAGTGATGGAGATTTCCTTCCTAGTCACATTGAAGGTGGAAACGTTGCAGGAGTAAGTTGAATATAATACTCGTTTTTAAGTATTTAAGAGACAAAATATATGTTATACTGATTAAGAACTTATTTTTGTTCTCTTTTTGGATAGGTGTTTGGTGATACAAATCAAAGAAACTCATGGAATGAAATAGCAGAACAACAAACAATGGATTCTCCTGAAAGAATTTTGAGAAGAGAGGGAAAACAACCTATGGTGGAGACTGGAAGAAAGAGGAAATCTCCATTGAGTTCTCTGGGATTAGTAAGATCAACTTCTTGAATCCCTTCATGTGATTATGTTTTCATTTTGCTATGTTATTGACATAAAGGGGTGGTAAAATGAGTAAAATTTATGATTTATCTGTTCGATTCAGATTAAATATGGATCAATCCATATTATACATGGCTATTCATTAATTGCACTCCCCTTAAGTGTGTAAGGGTGTAAGAATTTCTAAAAAGTACACTTACTATAAGGGTGTGTTTAGTATGAAAGAAATATATATTTTTTTTAAAATTTTAATTTTTTTATGCTTAGTTAATTTTAATTTTTTGGAAAATATTTTTTAAATAAACATATTTTCCTCTATTTTAAGAAAAATGACTTCTACACTGTATGGAAAAAAATATTCAAAACTTTTGTTAAATCAGAAAAATATTTTCTAGGAAAAGAAGGAAATATTTTCCTTCATACCAACCACCATAAACAGAGAAAAGGAATAAGAAAAAAAATCTTGTAATTATTTGTTTACATACTAAAAGAGTGGATAATATGGATATCTATTTGATTTATCCATATAAAATATGAGTCAATTTAGATATTTTAATTTATTCATTTTCACGTAACACATTTTCGATCTGACCCTGAATCGACTCATTAGTTTGCCATCCCTATTAACATACATCATCATTTTTTTTGAGAATGAACTTCCCTTTCTTAGTTTTTTCTTGTCTCTCTATATAAAATCTTCAAATACTTTATTCTTGCATATATATAATATATATTCCTGAGTTGTAGGTTGAGAAAGAAATTGGAGGTCGAAGTAATTCAATCGTTGTATCGACGCAAAAAGATAAACCAAAAGGTATGTAACAAAAATAGTTAATCCTATATAAGAATTGTACATATTTTTTTGTTAGGGTCAATATTCACCTAGATATGTTGTGTATTTAATGTTCTTATATTGAGGAAATGAATTTATTACCATAATATAATTGACTTTATATTACTTTACAGGGTTTTTTCTAAAAAATATTCATAACTATCGTGCTACAAATATTGAGCTCTTATGTTGTCACTTTAATACACAAGGAGAGTTTTTGGCTACTGGTGGACATGACAATAAGGTTTGTCTTATTTATTTTTTGTCAAATGGGAAAACACTTTTTTAAATCTCTAGCTTTTTTTGTTAATTAATTTGTATTGCTTTTTATGTTTTTAGGTTATGATTTGGAATTTGGGAAATAACGATTTTAGTAGTAGAGAAGGTCATAGTCAGGATATTACAGATATTCGTTTTAGACCAAACTCAACAATGTTTGCAACATCTTCTCTTGACAAAACTGTGAAAATATGGGATGCAGCTGAGGTACAATCTCTATTTCCATAATTAAAAAAATTATTCTCTTAAAGTTCTTGTGAAAGATTTATTTTCCGAAGAGTGTTGGAACGAATCTGTAACAAGGGACGATTTTAGATTGTGATTTTATATGGTATAATTCGTCTTTGTATGTGATTACGCTTTCTGACTAGTAAAATAAATTCAATGGTTTTGTAAACTATGTGTTTGATTATATTCTTCAATTTTTTTAAAATTTGTCTATATTACAACCATGATATTGTACATATGTCATCATTTTATCATTATCCAGCCAACAAAGACTTATAGAAACCTTGAAGGACATCATGGGCATGTGATGTCAGTTGATTATCATCCAACAATGGTGGATCTTCTCAGTTCTTGTGATCACAACAATGAGATTAGACTGTGGAATGTCAATGGAGGTGATTGCATGCTCAGTCTTAAGGTTGGTGTCTCTATTTTCTTCTTTTTTATTTTTACTTTTAAATGTAACGCTCCAACTTAAGACAAAAGGTTTCATATGAATAAAAATATAGGAGAGATGTTGGGCAGATATATAAGTAAGCATGTCTTATCAATTAGTGACGCGTATTAAAATCATGCAGGTCTTGAGCAATATCACTAGCGGGATATACCGTTACCTCTATTTAACATGTGGAGACTTCATAATTTGATAGTTAGCTGCTTTTGTTGTTTATATTTAAATTTAGAGATTTCTTAATTGACTGATTTGAAATCATTGTTGAATTTGTTTTACATAAACTCCTGGATTTAATTGTAGTAAATAATTTTCTTACCTTTCTTTCTTTTTTATTCCAACCAATTTCAAGATTTTAAAGATTAAGAGTGGATTATTATGTGAATATATACATGCAAAAAGATGTTTTAGAAAAGAAAATTTATTTGGTAATGTTATTTGAACCAATATTCTTATTAGACTAAACAACATATATACTATACAATTTTCAAAATATAGTGGTTTGTATAGAATTAACTACTCTGTCTCAATTTATATGATTTACTTTCCTTTTTAGTCCGTCTAAAAAATAGAGTATTAACACATTTCTATTCTTAAACTCCGTGTCAATGCAGGGAGGGAGTAGACAAGTTAGATTTCAACCTCAACTTGGGAGCCTTTTGGCAAGTTCTACCAATAATATCATAAATATTTTTGATATTGAGACTCAAACCATCCAGAAAACATTACAAGTAAAATGCTTATATATTCTTTATTATTAGTCAAACTTACATGTTGCATAACTATATTGTATAACTGCGATTTCATTTTCTATGATTTATAGGGACACGATGGAAACATTCTTTCAATCTGTTGGGACGTAACTGGAAAATACATTGCATCAGTGAGCGAAGATAGCGCACGAATATGGTCTATTCGTGAAGGAATGTGGATATTTGAATTGCTCTCTGGTGTGAATAAGTTTCAATCCTGCATTTATCACCCAGGCCGAATTCTAGCGTTGGTGATTGGTTCTAATAAGGTATATTCGTAACCTTAGAATGTTTTAGATATTAAATCCTCTCGAAGAATTAATAACTTTTTATTTGACCCTATTTGATACATGTCAAATGTTTTTGCAGGTTTTGGAGTTGTGGAATCCAATGTGTAAAGCAAACATAACTTCATCATATAGAGCACATGATGGTATAATTTCTTCATTAGCAGGTTTACGTGGTAAAGGTATTATAGCTTCAGTGAGTCATGATCGATGGATCAAGATATGGTCATAATGTATCTGTGAGAAATTCGGAGCAAAATCGATGGCTTGTGTACCTTGTGGCGGAAGTTTTTGATTTTTCTATCAAAATGAATTGTTTGAAAGTTGGATTGGATCGGTCCACATGGGCAATCCACGACCCAAAACTTACAGTATTTTTGTTTTCTTATCAAAATTGCATCAATAACTTATCCCTTGTTTGGATGGTTGCTACCCATTGGATTGGATTGTGTTGGTAATTTAATTACAATGTTTGTTTGGATTGTTACTTAAATTTTATTTGTATCGTATTGTTTAAATTCATCGTTAGGTAATGATGAAAAGACCTATTTTATGTAACGATTGACTTGGTGTGATCGTATCGTTACCTTAAAATTTTCTTTCTCATTTTGTCTTCATTGATTGCTGAATAATTATATTTCATCTTTTATCCTACCTTTTCTTTGTAGCTCTATTCCGTACCCTACTTTTTCCTATAGATTTATCATTCAAATTATAACTGTGTGACATTATATAACTATGGAGAACGATATAATATTATTAAACACTGTCTTCATTAAAATAATACAACACATACCCATCAATGAGGTTGTATCTCATATCAAGGAAGGTGACCTTATATATCTTTTTCCTTTTTTATCGTGTTTTTTATTCTCTCGTTTTTTAAGTGAAAAGTTCTAAAATTTTCAATAACAAATATTTTGTAACTGAAGTTTTATATTGAGTTTTACCTGAATATAGTGAAAGTTAATTGAATTGAATGAAAATAACAATTTGACTCTTTTTGAATCGCAACTTTTTTTCTACCTCTAATAAATGTATCTCTTCATCTTTAAAGTTATATAGGATGCAAATAAGACAATAAAATATAGGGTGCAAATTGACTCCTTTGTTGACAACAATTGTCTTTCTTTTTTATTAGGAAGTATACGAAAAATATATTGAAAATCATATAAATTGCAATACTGTTTACATTAAGGAAAAATTATGTTCTCTAAATATCAGATATTAGACACAACTATTCATCTTAAATTTTACATAACAAAACTAGAAAGCTACACAGCCTTAAACACAACAATAATCACCCAGCAGTAGTTCAAACATATCTTTAGGTGTAAGAAAAGTTGTTCCACCTAAAATTAATTCGACTTCAGGCCTGTTGCTCTCGGATAATGCCTCCTGAGCTTCTCGAACCTATTGATAGAACAAGGAGGGATTGTTATTTCACGTAGCACCAACGAGCATACTTCAATTGAAAGAGAAAGGATAACAGTGTTTTATAGTGATAGAACAAGGAGGGACTGTTATTTCATATAGCATCAACGATGTCAAGTAACTCTGTCCACCAATGCTAGGACAGATGAGAAGAATCACCTAGTGTTTTTTGTCTCCGATGAGTTTAGAACCTAAGACCTCAGGGTTCTCAACCACTTCATTGACAACTAGGCCACACTCTTGGTTGCCCATCAACGAGCATACTAGCAGTGTTTTATAGTCTTTTCGCTTTATTAACTAATATCTTAACCGTTGTTGCATATGTGCGTTGCAAATTCATTAAACCAAAATGAAAGCAGATACATGAAATGCACTGAAGAGTTCAAGGAAAACAAACCTCTACACCATTTATGCCTCCCACAACAAACACGAGAATAACATCGTGATCTGCTAGACTTGGTTTAGCCTGCAAAAATTCCAGAATCACATCAGCAACTTAGGCTAGCAATGAAAATATTGATATCTAATTGAATCATACCTGCCCAAGGCCGAATCTCCCAAACCCGCTTTTGAATAGGCGGCCAACAGTAGATGAATGATACTCTAAGCCAGGTACTTCATGCTTATCTAACACCCTTGATAGCACTTTATAAAGCAGTCCTTTGTTTGAGTAAGGATCATCATTGAACTTACTCAGAGACTGTGACCACTCTCTGAATGAAACATTCTTTTTTAAGCTGGACAATTTGTGAAAGAATTTGAATAGATTATCCACCCTATCACGTAATTCTAACTTTAATTGCATGTCATCATACACTTGCTCTTTTCTTTTATCTTTTCCAGAATCTTCATCACCCCAACTACCCCAATCGTCATCATCAAAATCAATGCTTTCGGTATTAGAAAGATCTTCCTTCTTCTCTTCTGATTTTCTGTTAAAGTTGGCTTCTAGATCCTGAGTTAAACCTTTCAGAAACTTTAATTTCGCAACTGTTGGGTTCTCAACAATCGCATCAACAATTGCTTCTTTCATAAAATGTTCCTCTTGCCAAGAGAAAGGACCAACAGTCCCAGAAGATGGGAAATTCTCACCTGCCAATATATATCCAACAACTGTGAGTAGCAGAGCATCTTGTAGAGTAAGAAGCCCCCGTTGAGCATCCATCTTATTATTACCCTGTGAACTAACTAACGCACTTTTATTTATGAGATCACTAATTTGAGCAGCAAGACTTTGGCTTGTGTCCCCAGCATTTACGTTCAGTATCTTCTCAGCACTGCTAAATGCATCCCATTTAGCACTATGTGATTCATCTAATGCAGATAGTGCTGCTGCTGCTAGCTGGATAATTCCTTTGTTTTTCGCCAGCAATGACTGGCTTTTAGCTAATGCCTTAACCATAGTCTGCAGATCTGATTTTGAAGCATAACCAGGACGGATTTTTGCATTCAATGATATATTTTCTCGACGTAAGCTTTCTTGCAGCCATTTCTTGATCAGCACAGCCCCATCTTTTGTTCTTCGCTCTAGTATGGCTTCTAGGTACGGTGTTCCATGAAAATTTTCCGTAGAGACGAAAGAACCACAAAGGTCACTCTGAAAATCTTGTGAGGACATTTCACCACTAAGTTTAGTGCTAAAATTCACCAACTCAACCATCTGAGAAGTTGAGTCTCTTGAATTCCAACCACGGAGAAATGCTTCAACGCTTTCCACCAGCTGAAAGTTGTAAGAACTTGAAGTATCCTCTCTTAGGAAATTATTAAGTGGTATCTGAACGGTGAGGGGAGAACGTTGCAAGTAAGCAGGGCCAAGTTTAACCTGGCTTTGGGAGCTTTTAGATTGACTCAAGGATGCCATCCGTTCTCTGTGAGGCAATGATGAAAACATTTGATCCACAAGTGAATCCCCATGATAGCATGGAGTAAGAAGGTCAAGAGTGCGGTCAATGAGTAATAGCCCTGCAGATCTCTTACGTCGACCGACATCATAAAGACTTGACATGTCTGTTAGAAGCTTTCCAACAGTTTTTGAAACATCACCCAGGGAAAATATCTCAAATTTCAGGTCCATCTACAAATTGAATAAATTAGCTTTCAAAATACAGGCTGAATGAGGCAAAATCTAAAAAAAACATAGATAACACGATTGCAATTCAATATATCAGTTGTTCAAAATCCATAATAGATTATTGCGATACATTTTTACTTTCTAAATGAAAATGTCCCACTATTTACCTTTTATTTCCACAAAGAGCTTAACATTGTGTTTATCCTCATGTTTTTTAAAAGAAGAAAAGGTCCAAGCTTGATCCTATAAATACTATTAGAAATTGCTCAATTTTTCCCTCCACTAGACCTTTGGTCCTTTCATACCCTTACCATTAGCAAATTGTCTCATACTCTCTTGCCATTAACAGAGCTCCAACATGAAATTGGTGGCCTCCACATGTCCAAATTTACCTCTGAATTGACTATGGTTTAACATTAACTTCAGATTGGAGCTCTGAAGAATCAAGGGCAAAAAATGAGACTTTCCTGATGGCAAGGCCGCGGGGGTAAGATTAGACAAAAAATCCGATAGACGGAAAAGTTGCTCAATGTCGCATAATACATGGTAAATTCTCCCTTTTTAACTAAAGAACATTAGTTGTACCTTTCATCTGTTATTATTAATTTAATTAATCTTGTTTATTAAAATTAAATATTCAGTGGAAAGCAGGTTTATTCCTTTAGGAATTTCATCTTTTTACAACTTTACAGCTAAATGACCGTTATCCTTAAATCTAACTGCTGTTTTTTGTTTTTATAATGGAATCCAACAACTAGTGTTTGTTATGTGTGTGTGTGTGTTAATTACCAATTATATAGTACTTTTGTATAATCCAAGTAGTATTCAATACATATAAATGGTGCATTGCAGAGGCTTGTACCAAGACAGAGATATGCCATCCTAAACACATTGTTAGTGAGAAGGTGTAGTCAAATTTCACTACCATTCTGGATAACAAGGATGCCAATTGGTGGACATCTTTTTTATTTTCAATATATGAATCACGATAGAAGAGAACATTCAAAATCGGTAAAGAAATTTTCAGACAAGTGAAAGCATGATTACCTTTGCCGCCAGATGATAAAGAAATTGAGCGGTAAGAGTTGCCCCAGGAGGGACATCCTCACCATCAGCAGTTGTCCCAGTACTTATTGGAGGTAACCCAAAGCTTATAGAGTTATCATGTTCAGCGGATAGGTACGCTTCGGCAACTGATCCTTCTGAAGGCAAGACAAAGAATCTAGGTGAAAAAGGACACAAGACCAGAGGGAAGTGATGCACAGAAACTTTCAACTTTTTCCGTACATCTTCGGTCCGGTCAATTACACTGTCTTCATATGAATTTTGTGCACTTGCAACAGAACTGAAATTAAAAGGCTCCTCTTCCCTGGTGGTTAATTGTGACCATCCTTCATCTTCAGCGGACGTACTTTCCTTTACTATGCTTTCTCCGGTATGACTAGAGTTCATCAGAAACTTTCTGGCAAGCTCCTCATAATCTTGGACAAGCAAAGATTCATATTCACGATATGCATCCGGTCCTAAAGGTGATTCAGGATATGCTGAGTGACCTGTCTGAAATAAGTGAATTTGGGCATACACTTAAATTGAGGTAAGACATTGCAGATTGATCATACAAGAAGCTATTAAGTGACAATTTCCTATGTACATTGGGTGGGAATGCCAATGACATATTTAAGACCTAACATATACCAGTAAAATAGACAACCTCGAAATCATTGCAGTAGGACATTAGTCCAAAAGCACTAGACTAAATTTCTTAAAACAGATAAAAGTACTTTCAGTTCACAGTGCAGCCTTCTTTGATTGAGATCTGTTGGTGAACCGAGAGTATTTGATATGACAAGCAACTCCAGTGCCAATATTGAACTTATTTGATACATTAGCTTCATCAGGATTTATTGACAACCTATGTTCGCAACTAATAGAAAAGTGACACAGTGATTACAAAGAGACAGACCATCAATAACATGAAATAAGGTCAGAAGAAAAAGACGTTATCCTGGCTAGAAGTAATTTTCCATTATATCTGTAACTAACTTGAAAACATGGCCTTACAAATAGTCTAACACTGAGTTCAGTGAAACTAAACAAATTAAGTTATAGTTGTGGTGACCAGCAAATTTCATCTAGAATGGGGAAGCCACTCGTGGATGAAAGAAAATGATTTCCATTGAAACTTTTCTATCCATCCTGTATTCTCTGCCGAACCCCCCTAAGTGAAGGTAATATGCTCAGTACCTTCACTTAGCAGTGCTTGGAAGCTTTCTTTTGTCCTACTAAGACCAAGAGGACAAACTAACCTTGGCCACAACACATTTCAATAACAATATGACTATCCTTTCATTCACAATCAGAGTACATAATGACAAATA
The DNA here is from genome assembly GCF_000226075.1 of Solanum tuberosum. NCBI lineage: Eukaryota > Viridiplantae > Streptophyta > Magnoliopsida > Solanales > Solanaceae > Solanum > Solanum tuberosum. Next base: position 499,746 of record NW_006239207.1, on the reverse strand, counting down.
TATCTTGAGATAACATCTAGTAGTTTCACCTTCAATTAATTAGAACGGCATTGTTGTATGGAGTGGAGTGTTGGTCAATTGAGAATTATCACGTTCAGAAGATGAAAGTGGTTGAAATATGCTGAGATGGATATTTCAATAACAATATGACTATCCTTTCATTCACAATCAGAGTACATAATGACAAATATATCTTGAGATAACATCTAGTAGTCTCACCTTCAATTAATTAGAACGGCATTGTTGTATGGAGTGGAGTGTTGGTCAATTGAGAATTATCACGTTCAGAAGATGAAAGTGGTTGAAATATGCTGAGATGGATGTCTGACCATACTAGGAAGGATAAGATTAGAAATGAAGCTATCCAGGACAAGGCGAGAGTGGCTTCAATGGAGGACAAAATGTGAGAGGCCAGACTGAGATGGTTCGGGCATGTGAAGAGGAGGTGTACGGATTGTCCCGATGTGAGAGGTTGGTCATGGATGATTTCAGGAGAGGTGGTTGTAGACTGAAGAAGTAATGGGAAAGGTAATTAGACAGGACATGACCCAGCTGCTGCTTACTGAGGACATGACCCAGCTGCAGCTTACCGAGGACATGACCTTAGATTGGATATGAAGGACATGGATTAGATAGAATGTTAGTGGGTAGTCCAGTGTTGTGTAGCTTATTATATCATATGAGTAATAGTACTCTTGTTCTATTGTTTCTTGTACTTTCATTATTTCTTCTTCTGAACTGCTTTGGGCTGCTCCTGCTACTATTGTCTTTTTCCTTGAGTCAGGGGTCTATCAGAAACAACCTATCTACCTTGCTTGAGGTAGAGATAAGGTCTGCGTACACTCTACCCTCCCTAGACCCCACTTTGTGAGACTACATTGGGTATGTTGTTGTCATTTTTTCTTGTAAAGGAACAGGAAAGAGAATCTGCATGAAATTCTGGACGAGCATACATATAAAAGTTAAAAATCTTACAGTAAGTTATTCTATTTTCATAGAGACATATATACTGAGTACCAACCAAGAAAGATCTGCATGTCTCCCATTTTTCCTAAAGCTTAAAATTGATTCAGACGTAATGGATGGATATATGTATATTATCTTTTAATAAAGAATAATGTGGTTGATGTAAGCAAAACAACAGGTAATACAACCAATATATATCAGGTATCACTATCGAATTTAATGAGTAGAAAATCTCAGAAGAACATTTTATCCACGGGCACAAAAAGTACCTCTGAAATGCATGTAAATATAGCACAGCTGCAGAGAGTCTGAAATGCACTCAGGCAACGTAAAATGTATCTATGTGCATCACTTAGAAGCCGTGACGTGATGACAACAATTTTTTTTGCAGGCCCAGAAGTCAAATTCCAATCAACCACCTACAAGGAAGACATTGACGACTGGTTCAATCAAAGGTAGATCAAAAACTGGAAAAGAATCAATACAAGAGGCTCCTTTTTTGTGGTTGTGTATATATATAGCAGTTTTCTTTTCTTCGTAGTAAGAATTTTATGAACACTTTAACATTCTGTCCAATAATCTACTGCAGATGCTTACACGCTAGCCATGTGCATGATTCACAGTAAGTGATACGTTCCTTAACTATTCTCAAGGAGCTATTTTTTGTTAATACAAAATCAATCAATGTTTTCCCTCTCCTTTTTTTTTTTTTGGGAGGGGGGGAGAGAGAGAAAAGAGAATAAAGCCTACAGCTTCTTTTTTTTCAACTCTTAATGAGGACTTCCTTTATTTTTTTCACAAGCAATTGTTAACGCTGAGTTAGGAATTCTTCATGACAATTCAAACTAAATATTTACAATCATATTACATTTAGGACACATAACAATAACATGCAGTTTTCAAACACAAACTACTTCTCCTGAAGTGGAAGCATATCATGTTTCCTTTTCCAATGTGAAGTGAAGCTACTAGCCTACTACTTACGGAGTTTGGTGCGCATCTGTGATTATGCAACTTAAACTATATCATGATATTAACTAAAAGATAATTCAAGCAACAAATTCCAACTCAACTAAAATAAGTATAGCTATTGTTACCTTATCAAGAGGAGACATTTTCTCCAAGCTGCAAATGGCATGTGCACCAAGCTCCAAAAACAGAGAGAATGCTCCAACATATTCAAAGCTTTCGGTACACCCTGCATCCAGATAAATTATGGCATCTCTAATTTCATCTGATATCTGCAAAAAAAGATATAGAAAAAGTTTTAAGTTGACTAATTGCTCCCCAAAATTCAGGAGAAAAATCAAGTTAAAATCATTCACCATGCTGCCTTCAAAGAAAAGTTCCAGTAACTACACAAGTACAGAAGTGCCTTTTGCTTATTATATAGATTAGTACAGGTGAGGACTCGCTCACTTGGTGAGCTCCCTGCCTTCCACAGTTGAGGTGGAGAGTTCAAACCCCAGTAGTGATAGCATTCCCTTCCCCTTTCCTCCCCTCCCCCTTCCCCCCATGCAATAAAATAGTTTTTAGAAAAAAAGTACATAGGTGAGGAAAAACAGAAGAGAAATAACATATAAACTATTTTGCCTTCTATAAAAGTAGAGTTGACCTAATTCTCTAATTTTCTGGATATTTTATTAGAAGAGAAGGTAAAGAGACTAGATTAAATTTTCATCACATTCTAGAATCTATCATAATAACAACAACAAGAGCTACAATTACGAGGCTTCAACCCAAAACAAGTAGGGATCGGCTATATGAATCTTCGTTGCCCATGTTGCTCCATTTAAGTTTATCGAAGTATGATGTTACATAAAAATTAGATTAAAAATAAATTAAGAAGCACTATTAATAATATTTTCTTCCATAGATGACCAGACTAAGACTCCTCAAAAACATTGGACCTAAAGTAAATAGACTAGCATGCCTAAAGTGTAACAACAATTATACCAACTAATTGGTATCGCCTATATAGATCTTGTTCTTCCATGTTAGTCCTATTTTTCGCTAGGTCTGCATGGACCCCAAGAGATTGTGAATCCTTCGAGACAACTTCCTTCCATGTAATTTTAGCTCCAGAGGCCAATGTAGAACATGACTAAACCACCTCAAGTGATCTATGTGTATTACTTGCACCTTCCGACAAATATTGTCAACTTTAATCTTTTTTAATCTTGTATGATCAACCATTAATTTTATCATTTGAATCTATGTAACACTCATTATAAGGATATGTTTCTTTTCTAAATTCTATCGGAAAAGAAACGGCATTAAATGAATATGACCTTTTTCCTTCGCTTTAAGTATATGCGACCTGGAGTTTCCTCGGTAATTAGAAAGGGAAAAAATAGGGTATCAACGTTGTTCCTTCTTAAACATAAGAAGACAATAATAATAAAATTGGAGAAGTGATTGTTGAGTTTAGCTATTTCTACCAATATAATCTACCATCACAAATTAACACGAAACTATCCTTCTTCCTCCCTTGCATTTTATTTATCATGTAGTCAACCGACCAAATAGAAAACCTCACAAGCATAACATAAAGTAGAACATGTAAAATCTACATGTCATGAATTCAAAGTTCTCCCTCAATCTATTCTCCAAAGTATTATAAAACTTTCAGGCACTATTAACATCCATGTGTGTGGCTTCGCAGTTGAAAAGACTGGAATGAGGATCACAAAAGAAAATGGTTAGAATCCCAACAAAACCAGAATTTAGGTGATTTTTCTGCATGTAAATTACCTTGTTGGTGTTAGTGGGAGGATCAGGGTACCCAATAGGATAGTCGAGTGACTGAATGTCAATCAATAAAACAAAATATATGTTTCAAAAAAAGATTTTGGAGCATTATATCTGCCTATGAGAAAAGCATAACGACTATCGGTCCGAGTACTGATGTACATATTATGATGAATCTCAGAATCTTTGGGCCTATAACAGAGCAGAATGGATATAGAGGAATCATGTAGCCTATACAATTTAGTTTGGGATTGAAGCACAGTTGATATAACCAAAATATTCATAAAACAAAGAAATTCGTGATCTCTTTAGCATGGTTAGACACTAGCCTGAACTCCTTAGCTACTTAGATATCAATTCCTAAAAATCATTTCCTCCCTAAATTCTAGCGATGCAGTTCAACCTTCAAAGCAGATAAATTTGCGACTGCTCAATTTGATCAGTAGTAGAACTGAGTAAACAATTCAAACTTGACAATTTTAATAAATTGAACAATGTATGATTAACGGGAAAATACTCCGGGATTGAGAGAATACTCACTTGTCTAATGGAATCCATACAACACTTGATCACATCAACCGTCGCCATAATTCCTCTCACGCGATGTAGCCGGTGCCGGAGCAAGATATATTTCCGGCGAATTTCACTTCAATCACAGTTCGATGGCCCGGATCAACTGGATTGTGAACGCAGCATAATCACGGACCCGCTGGGCTTCTAGTGGGCTCTCTCTTGTGATGTGGAAAATAGATGCTCTATTTAATTAATAGCCAAATTTAATAAAGTTTTTAAAGTTTAGTCGCATCAAAATTGGTCTAAAGTTTCAAACTTTAAATATACAAGTTCGAAGTTGGATATAGTAACGGAAAATTAGACAAAAGTTCGACTTTAAAAATTAACGTGTCAAACTTGAAGCGTTTCGGATGAAATTAAATCAAAAGACTCGAAAGTTGAAATATTGAGAGGAGATCACATCTAAACTTTGGAACTGATTAGAGGGTATTTGAACTAGTTGGGATTGAAAAAAATCATCTGTAATGTATACTTCATTGTATCAACATTATTATGTATGTATATATATATATATATA
>NW_006239207.1:475852-492796 GCF_000226075.1 Solanum tuberosum | reverse complement strand
TTTTGGTTGAAAGCTAACAAGATAGTTACTAAATACTATAAAAATCTTTGCATTGTAGCTTATTATATATAGATAGATACGTATATCAAAGTGCTTTGTACTCGCAGAACAAGGAGGGGTTGTGTCATGTGATGTTTTGATGTTCAGTTAATTTGACGCAACATCAGTGCTTGATTTTTTTCTTTGGAATTTTAAAGAATTCCCCACAATGTTCGCGATCAAGTATTTTCAATAAGAATTCCAACAATTCTACGCAGAATTTGTATTCCATTTCACAAATAATCACTGTTAGTTCATTAAACTTTTGCATTAAAGATAACTAAATTGCTTATAGAAGATTGATAATTAGTCAAATGATGACTATTAATAGCATGACTGTACATACAGAAAGAAAAATATGAACATGTTCAATTTATACTCAAAATCTAGCTCCACATTATGATTTATTATCAGACAGATGCTGGCAATTTGTGCCATTTGGCAATCCTTCACAAAGTAGGAGTAAGGTTACGTCCCTCTACCTTTCTCCACTTAAGTTTCGAGTTTTCGTCCAAATATCAATACATTTACCTCTCTCAGAAACAAGAAATCCCAACATGCAAGGGATTAAAGTTTACATTGAATTTCAGGATCATCTGTACAGTAAACTCTTATTCTATCATGTAATTACATGCTATGAGTTTGCAGTTATAAAGCCATTACTGAAGGGAGTATAGAGTCTATACAGCAAACAATATATTATCGGCCATCTTCGCGCCAATCTTACTTTTCGATATGCACAAGAAAGCATGAGAAATAAACCAGAGGAGTTCAGAAAAGCCTTTACATCTTCTACTGAGCTTCTTCTATATATGTCAAAGCCCCAAGTTCCTGACAGAATGGTGAAATTCTAAGCAGAGAAACTAAGAAACTGGAAAAAATAAGGAACACTTAAACAATAGGCATGGAGTTCAAGAAATAAATGAAAGACTTAAACAATAGGCACGTAAACAATAGCCACGGAGTTCAAGAAATAAATGAAGACTTTTGAGGCTTGTGATCATAAACATGTCATGATATTTGTGTGGCTATAAAAGCTTCTCATCAAGGATTAAACGGAAGTTTGACAAAAATGTTGCTGCATAAACTGGAATTGGGGGAGGGGTCATAACTCATTCCCTTCACTCCCGTAAGAAAATGGATATTGGACCTAACTCCAAAAAGCTAGCTCAAGAGGTGAGGATTTCCCAAGTCAAATTAAAGAGACCACTCATCCCTTAAAGGGCTGCGATGTGGGACTCTTTCAGAACTCCGGGAGGGGGAGGGGGAAGACAAATGCATAAACTTGTACATTGGAAGAAATAAAGAATTTACCTCAAGAGTTTCACAGATGCTGTTGCTTCTTTGTCATTTTAACAATTGTTTCCCACTTGGAATCACTAGGCAGTGGCTTAGAAGACTGGTTATTAGGATTTAGTCCTGTTCCGATATAAGCCCGTGAAGATGCATTCTTTGTGGATAAAGAAGGCAAAGTGCGGCAAAGCCAGGAATCTGATGGAGATTTCGGTAAAGGTGGTGGAGCAAGAAACTCTGGGTGCACTTTGCATGAGTTCTCTAACTTTTCTCTTCTCGGAATTGGCTTCCTGTTTTTTTCTAAACCATCACTGTCAGACTTTGCTAAGGTCATTGCATCTTGGTAACAATCTTGAGCTTGACTGGTAGATGTTTGTGTTTTCATCTCCCTTCCATTGTTCAGTTTTTCCGCTGAACGTGGTGGATTGAAGTCAGCTTTCCTTTGAAGATATGGCTTTAATGAAGTCTCAGACGAATAAAGTGAAGAATCTACAAATGGTTTTTGTTTTATCATCTGTTCAAGTATCTCAACGTCCTCGTGTTGTAACTTAGATGGTTTTTTATCTAGAGAACATGATATCTTAACTGACGAATCTGTTTTATGCACAATATCTATGTACAGAGTTTTCTCTACACAAGGAGTTAAAACATCTACTTCCCTGCTATTGTTCTGATCAGACAAGCACTTGAGCTCGGGATTATTTTCTTCTGCGTTCGTGCCAAGCATTGTCATATTATTGTAAGGGTCATTGGCATAAATTGAATAGGTCCTGCCCTTAATATCGTTCTTATCCTCGTGTAGTTGAGTTGTTATGGATCCAACGACAGACTTTTGCTCACTTACATCAGATGTTGACCGCTGTAAAAGATAACAAAAATTATAATTATAGTTTAGTCAAAGTAAATCTAGGCAAGAAAGTTAACACAACGCGAGTGGATCAAGCAAAGAAATGAGTGCCAGGAAGAAAAGAATGGAAGTTCATACCTCATTTTCTGTTCCGCTAAAAGAAGTAGTAGAAAAGGATCCAGTTTGTGTTCTACTGACAGGAGAGACGGGTATTCGAGGTCTAGCACTCATTGCAGGTACAGGATTCAGAAGACGAAAAGAACTTTTCAAGCAAAAATGAGGCAACAATCCACAAATATTAGTAGATAAATTTCCTCTTTCATAACAGTTATCATCACTTTCTTCCTCTTCTTCTTTATAATCATGAGCTTGGGAATGATAAAGTGTAAAACTAGGTCCGTAGCGCAACTGAGGCTGTCTATCCCCATTTATTATATTCTTCGTCTGTCTTCGTTGATCCTCGACAGGTGGTTGCTTCTTGCGGACATAGTAAGGTGTTTCTGAAGTCTTGTCTGAAGTCATTGCCTTAGCTGCTGGCAGAAATCGACCCATCATGAAATCCTTAGTCTGTGGATTCGTTGAAGAAGTTCGAGACTGTTTTGCATTCGGCTCATCAAATTCACTTAAGCCACTTACACTACAATTTAGGAAGGATGATCCAGTTCTTGAAAGTGTATCCAAGGCATCCAAATAGGCTTCATTGTCATCCTCCGATTCAATCTTTTCCTTATCGTGCATCATCTCTTTTGAGCTGTCAAAACTCTCCATCTTCTTTACATTTTCATCTGAAGAAGAAGTGAAACTCAGCATGGCATTTTGAAATTTTCCTGTTTGATCGAAATCCTGGTTATCTCTTAACTTCCACCCAGGTGGAAGCTTTGGTGCGGTAGGAGGTTTTTCCGTGAAATGAGTTTGTGGTCTGCTCTCATCCTTTGGCTTTCCGGGGGTCTGTTCCCAGAGGAAAGGAACAGTTCCTGGCATTACCACTAAGCCTGAGTTCAGTTCTGATTTGTAATGAGGAGGATGTGTCATAGTGGGAAAGGAATTGTCAAATTTCATTTTCTCATCTCTCTGGGAAATCATTGCCGGAGAGATTCGTCTTACTGACAAAAGAGGTTGATTAAACTTCAATTGCTTGCCCTCCATGTGATGATTTGGCACCGCCTTATTTCTGCACACTCAACAATCAAATTGTGAATATTTCTTCAATGTATGACAACAACAAAACGTTAACGTAACAGGGGCCACTAATCTATGATGTTACACCAGTGCCTTCATTTTCAACTATAACAACAAACCAAGATCACTTAAGTCCTTATAGAAATGATGTTGTGTCGTCTTCAAAGCTTAGATCAACTCTATGTAAATAGATACAGATTTAAAAAAACGAAACCACTTTCATTTTCATAACAAAATGAAAGAAAGTCAACCTATTCCTGAAATCTCGCAACCTCTCGGCCCCTACTTGCTTATTCACAATTACTATCAACAAAAATCAGAAACATTTTTCTGGAGAACTTTATGGGGAAACCTTGGGTAAATAGTTCAAAGTGAAATACACTTTAGATCGATAAGAGTGCCTTCAACTATGTTGCTTAAGACACTCTTCAAATATACCGGAAAGTGTATCTCGGTTCCTCTAAAAGTAGTTCAGTTTTGGAGAATTTGATACAGGTCTGGCAGAAGAGTCCAAGCAACATACGTCGGTCTTCAGAACAATTCCATTGGCCAATAACAGTAAGATTGAAGAGGAAAGCAGGTGAAGAGAAACATACATTTTACAAGCCTAACTATAAAATCTTGAGGACATCATTCATTCATCAATGCGATTAAGACACTTCTCATATTCGGACTATCAAGATTGACTTGATGGCGTGATCCAAGTAGATAAATCTTTTATGGTAAACTCCACCCCGCCAAACTTCCTACCTGATAGTTATGACTCGAACTTCCAACCAAGGTGCTCCCTGAAGCGGAGCTAGGATTTTGAGTCTAGATTCTAGAAAAGGCAACTTACTAGATTTTGTATAAATTATTTATACATATTAAGTATATTTTTATACACAAATACAAGGTCTAGCCAAAACTACTGAGTTCTACATGACTTGGTAGCCCGAGTTCCGAATTACTTAGAATCAACTATATGACTCCATTATACAAAATTCCACTCTATTCATGTCCAATTCATTTCAAAACTAGATACTTTTGGCTTTTCTTTCACATTATCATATAACTACATTGACATTACAAATCTTTAACCTGAATAAATAAAGAGACTTCATAATTTTCAATTTTCATAGGCAAAATCAAGAAACTTAATTTGGATAGCCATTTAGAATCTAAACTTTCCTTCAAATAACTAGCCAACTTCTCCAAACTCCATAACCTCTATTTCCTAGCACAACATAACTCACAAAAGAAATTTTTGAGCTTTTGCAAAAATTAGTTTTGCTTTTTAAAAAAAAGTGTTTGTTTCAACTGTTTTTTGAAGGAAAGAAAAAAGTTACTATCTTTTTCAAGATTTCACACTCAGGTTTTTAAAATCTTCCAAAAAGAGGTAGTAATTTTTTTTTTCCCAAAAAAAAAAAAAAGTTCAAATCAACACTTTATAGAAAAACCCAACAAATGTTCCTACAAACTTTGTTGTAACTTTTCCTTTAATAGCTTGATTATTAAAAAGATTGAAACTTGAAGAATTCTTGAAATTCAACTAAAAAATTACCTTTTTATTTTCAAATTCATTTTTTTTTTTTTGTAAAATTTTTCTTTAAGAGGATAGTACTAACCTCTTTTTCCCAAAAAAAAACTTTCTGGAAAGGAAAAAAAATAATCTTACAAACTTTGTTGGAAAGATTGAAACTTGAAGAATTCTTGAAATTCAGCTACATAAGCCCAGAAAAAAAAAATATCCAATGGAGCAGTAATAAGCATATAAATCCAGCAGAATTCTAAAAATTCTAAAAAAAAAAAAAACAGAGAAAAACAACACATGCAATAACATAAATAAAAATTAAAACTGAGTAAAAAACACAGTGTACCTTTAGAAAATAGATGATCTTGACTTGAAATAATTCTTTTCCTTGGCTGAATGATTGAATTTAAGTGTTTAAAATAACTATATAAAAAAAACAATTTCAGAAAAAAAGAAAAAAAAAGTGAGAAATGAGATAAGAAAGAGAAACAGAGATTAGTTAAAGAATAAAGTTTTTTTGGATTCTCCAATTGAACAAGTTTTGAGCTTTGCTTCAATGGAAAAAATCCAATTTGCTTTTTTTAATAAAATAATTAAGTCTTGTAGTTAGTTATGTAAGAAGAATCAATACGTTTCTTTTGACTAGCGTTTACTTCAGTTATTATGCATTTCAATTTGCCTCGTGATTAATAGGCATAAATCATGTGATAACATTTATTTGACCAAAAATATCTAAATTTACTATGATAATAATAATATATTTGTATTATTTAAGTTGAATATATTTGAGAAATAATATTTTTATTTTTACGACGTAAGAGGTAGGAGTAAGGTAAGCATTTTTTAAATTATGAGTAAAAAGTTCACAAGAAAAAAAATATTAACGATAAAATATTTCAAAGTTATTCAATTTTGTCCTCACGTTATATATTTTTTGTCCATTTCTACTCTTTTAATTATAAAATTATCTCGTATTTATTTTTGTCATTAGCAAAATTCCAATATGAAACGGAAAACTTTAATTAAGTGTCTTCATTTGAGGGGGGAAAAAAACAATCTAAGTTTACCCCTTATCAATTTTATGGACTTAATTATATAATGTAATTTTTTAACGAAAGAATGTTAAATTGAACTATTAGAAAAAAGATAGCATTTAAATATTAGTAACAATAATTTAAAGGATGTTGAATTATTTTTAAAAAAAAATTACCAAAAGATTATAAAATCTTTTTCTTTATTTAAAGAGTGTGGGGATGGGAGGAGAAGGGCCCTCATCCTCACAAAAGTCATCCTAGCTAGTCATTTTATATTTTTGTGACTCCCCAACTTGTCCATTTAATCATTGATGTATTACTAATATTAATCATAAATGTGTTATAATTTCTTGAGTTTTTGGACACTTCATCATTCTACATGGTTTTGTGTAATAACAACACTTTTTGCCAAATAAAAAGTCATCTTTTTATCCACAAGCCTCTTTTTAATAATTACTCGTTATAACGACATTTTATTATAATAATTTGATTTTTTTTAAAATCTAATGTTATATATTATGCTTTTTATTTATTTGTTATTTTAAAAATAATTTTTCATTTTTATTTTTCACTTTTAATATATCAAGAAAATATAATTATTTTTTCTTATATTTTATCCTTATATTAATTACTCATTCCTCAGATTATTATTTAATATCTAACTAAAATATCAATTAATAAGGATAATATCATAAAATAATTATATCAATAAATATATTTTTAATGAGTGTGTCAGATCCAAATAAATACTTCATCATCTACCTACATGGTTTTGTGATGTTTAAAATTAAGAGTATAAAAAAGTAGGAATATTGTCGGTGATTAAGGCATATGATTAGCCTTAAAAATGGATTTTATCCAATTTTTTGAGATTTTGTTATACGGTAGAAAATTTTATTATCTTGAATATACGCTAAATAATTTCGCTCATATGCAATAGCTTGCGAATCAAATAAAAGATATAACTCGTCTATGTAAATCAGTGTGATGAACTCAACTTTAAAAACGTAGAAAAAAATAATCAATTAGAATACCACATGTTACAACAATGTCAACGATCCTTATATGTTACAAATGGGGTTCTTTTCGGAAATAGGTCACTAATTCTAATTTTAAAAAATATTAGGAATTATAATCTTGGGGTAATATATTACAACCCACCTTCTAACATAAATAATTTAATGATTTTCTATAGATTTATTTTGATTCTAGCAAATATTCACAAATCACAACCAAACGATTTGATAAATTCAATTTCTGTTGTAATTAATAAGAAATCACTTTTTTTTTCTTGAGGCCTGATAAAATATTTTAATTTTTAAAATAAATAATTTAAATTAGAAAAACACTTTTAACTTTTGCTATTGATTTTATTTCTAATAGACTTGCTACAAAAATGTTCAAAAATTAAGTTTTCTTATAATACTCTTAGGCACAGATCTAAATTATTAGGACCTCAAAAAAGGTATGCACGCCGAATGAAAAATTAGAAAAAATGAATAACTTTGCAAAATATGATAATTTTCGAAAGTAATACATTATTAATATTTTGAAAGTTTTTTTGAATGTCATTTTCATGAAAATGAAAAGGAATAAAAGTCTTACCTCGTCAGTCGTCACCAAAGATTTGACAGGTCAAGAAAATAGAAGAAAATGAGTTGTGGGATCGAAAAGATAGGAGTAAAACCTCACTAAATTAATACTCGATAATTGATAATTTCTCTAAGATAATATTTTCCTTTGATCCTGACTTAGATTAATGGAAAAAGTTACTTAATTTGATAAAATAATAAGATGATATATTTTCAGAAGACCTCTATATAAATATATGGTCTCATTAATATTATAAATGAATAATTTTTTTAAAAACAAATATATTTAAAACAAGTTAGTGAAATGTGATGTTATTGTGTCTTGTTAAACTCTAAATCTAATTGAAGTTCATTTCTACATTTTCTTATTGCATCCAAAAGTTTCAGTGTTGTCTTTTCGAACTGCACCATAAAGTTGTGAAGAGTTCTAGATGTGATAAGTGTTTCCTTACATGTAACTGATTCTAAAGGTATTGTATCATCTTCAACATTTTTTTTTATGATATTCACAATTTCTTCTAAGCTCTGAATCTCTGAACATGTATCATTTTTCACTTGGGTAATCTAATAGGTTGTTGACGTCCATTTTATTGGGGTAACCTAGATCATTAATTATGACTTCAAGTTCATGAATGACGTTTTCACAAGTGGGCTCATTCAAATTCTCTGAGATTTCATCCTCTAAACAAAATTTGCAGTGCCGAAAATAATTTGCTATTGTCTCTTGCTCGCTGAACATTTATTGTCCAAGCCAGGAGTGCAAACTTGATAGCAACCAAAACATTAATCTTTTCTAGATTAGTTTATCCCACTTTATAACCTTTTATTATTCTATGATAAAATCTATTGCAATAATACATGTTGTAAGCTCTTGTTATCCCAGTATTAGAAGGTTGAATCTCAAAACACTCTTTAAATTAATAAATATCAATATATCGATTAAATAATACCCCTACAAAAATAAAGTAATATTTTATAGTCTCAGCTATATTAATCTAGTGAGGTTTTACTGTATTACTAAAAGAATTGGTCATTTTCTTTTAATTAATGTGTATAAATTTGTTTTCTTGGGATATAATAATAACAATAACATATTTAATGAAATTTCACAAGTAAAATCTGAAAAGAATAGAATATATGCAGATTTTACTTCTATCTACGTGGATACAAAGGCTGGGATAGACCCTGGGCTTGACATGCAAGAACTTCTTCATCATAGCTTTTTCCCCTACAAATACATTATGTGTACATGTGTTGGTACAAATGAAAATATTATTCAAAAAAGATATTTAGTCGGATGATTATTTGTCATTGATGTTCTTATTGTTGTAGGCCACACACATTTGCAATTCCCTATCATAACAAAGGAATATTAGCTGACACTACTAACGATAATTTCATGTGAACGATTATCATTAGTCATAATAGTTTAGAGCTCAAATGAAGTTTTTCTATTGGTTGTTAGACATTTATTTGTGTAACCTATATTAATAATAGTTTTAACACCATTGTTAGACATTGATACTAGGCAATACAAAAGCAACACACTCTTATTCTTGCTATCCAATCTTTTTATATTTAATCAAGTCACTACTTTATAATATGATAAGGAAGCAATTCCCAACAAAAATTAAATATAACGAATTAAATTAAGACACATATTCCTGTATTCAATATAAATTCAATGATATTATTTTCCTAAGTAATCCAAGCCGCCGTTTCAGTTTGCATCACTCTATTTCTCTCTCTTCACTCTTCACGATATATAGCGATTCAAATGCTATTTGTCCATTGCTACTCTATTACCTGCAGATTTTCACTTCCTTAAGATCTGCTGAATTCCGGTAAAGTCTCCGAGCACACTTCTGTTAATTGCTTTTACTTCTTCGATTTCTTCGTAAATAGTTACATTATATGCTCGCATTTCTGTATATTGTAGCTCTTTTTTTGTTCAATTTTATACAATTCTGGTGCTAAATGTTACTCCGTCCCAACTGATACAGTATTAGCTTCAGAGGGAGTAATATTTCCCCAATGCAATGCGTGCTAAAATGTTACTCCCCTGCGTCGTACTAATTTATGTGACACTTTGTGTTTTTATGAGATTCGAACTATATAATTTATCTTATTTGACATTAGAAAAATTGCAACTGGGCTTGGGACTTCCATGTTGGAGGTCTCAAGTTCGAAACCCCTTGCCAGCAAAAGCAAGGGGTAACACCTTCTGGGTCGAGCTCGTTGCACCAGGCTTTCCTAGTGCATATTACCTTTCCTACGTGGTTTGCGAGCTATTGCATAGGAGCGGAATTTTACCCTATGCGCACCCAAAGGTAGCTGCTGCGGGTTTCCCTTGTCATAAAAAAAAAGAAATCTAATTTAGCTTCAAATATTAGTCAAATTGAATTTTAGGAAGTGAAAAATGCCATATAAATTGGAATGGAGGGAGTAATATTAGGGGTTGTTCGGTAGCTAGTTAGAAATATGCATGTATTAGTTAAGCCATATTAGTTATGCTGGTATTAATTGTTCCATCTTCTACCTTGCATAAGATTAATACACCAATTCCCTCATAACTTATACATCTATTAGTTATGAAGATTTTTAAATTACAAATCAAACGTCATATTAATTTTATACATGTATAATTTATTTCCTAATTAGCTACTAAACATTGTGTAACTTATGCAAAAAATAGTACATGAATAAGTTGCTTCTTTACTAGCTACCAAACGGGGGTCGTTTGGTTGTTGGTTAGAGTTATGTATGTATTAGCAATGCAAGGATTAGTTATGAGAGAATCTATGCATTATTTTATGTAGATATTAGTTATGTAGGGTTTAGCTATTTATGTATTACTTATTTCATTCTATCGTGCATAAAATAATATATAGATTCCCTCATAACTCATACATGTATTAGTTATGCGGATTTCTAAATTGCAAACCAACCACTGTATCAATTTTATATATGAATAACTTACCTATTAACCAGTTACCAAAAGTAGTATTGCTTATGAAGGATTTAATACCTGCATAACTCACCTCCAAACCAGTTACCAAATGACCCCTTAGTCTATATATATTAGTGTCTGGATTACAGCTGTATTTGTGCTGAAATTTACTGTATGCCAGTTTGTGGAAAATGAATTGGTGATCAAGCTGTTAGCTTGTGTGCAGCACTTGAAGTTAGAACCTAGATGATCTTAAGTTTGGTGATGGAGGGAAATTTTGAATTAGGAAATTGATGTTCTTGCTAGGGTCCTGAAAATTGCAAAAAAGCAGTGTAAAAGTAATCCAATGGGATAAAACATTTGAGCACTGTAGTAATTTGGATGTGCCTAGCTGCCTGAGGGTATAGTTGATTGGTTGAGTCGTTTGTTTTGGTGTGGCGATTTTTAGGCAATTCTTAGTTAGGAAGGATATATTCTTATTGATTGTGAATTTGGTTTATAAAACTCTAAGCATGAGGGTGTTTTGTGTAGCTCAACGTGTAAACTGGTTGGTTTGCCAATTGTTTGATCAAGTTGGTGTAGGCAATTGTACGAATTATTAGGAGCAGCAGATAGTGAGAGTTAATATTGGTGCATTTCACAGTTAAGTGTACTTGAGATGCAATTTCAGATGTCTTTTGGAAGTTGGAAGTTGATCTTTCTTGTTTTTTGGTAATCATGTTCTTGAAGCACTTGAATGCAGATGCAACAGTTTAGATTGTCAAATAGAAATGATAATATAAATCCACATTGTAATTCGTTATTTTTTTGACTCGTCTTTTATATATATCTAATATGAATTACTTTATTCTCCAACACCCACAAAAGAACCTTTCTTGATACTATATTATATACTTTCTCCAATTTAATGAACATAATGTGTAGATCGTTCTTCTTCTCACGATAAATTTCCATTATCTTCTTAGCAAGAATATAGACTTTGTTGTAGATATACCTAGGTTAGATCCAAACAGATTCTTTTCACTCTTTTAGTGTCCCTACATATATGTTTTATCGCCACATAAAGTTTCATCGTGTGGCTCAAAGTTTTAATGCCGTGATAATTCTTGCAACTTTGAATGTCTTCTTTGTTCTTATAAAATAGAATCAGGGTACTCTTTCTCCACTTGTTCGCACCCTACCATTTCTTAGCGACATTAAATGACTTAGCAAGCCGTCCGACTCCACTCTCTCACGGGACACTTCCAGATCTGTATGTGGATTCCATTTGGGACATTGCATTTTAATCTTCATATTTTTCATAGAATCCTTTAACTCTGTCGGCCTAATTCTGTGAGTGTAGTTAATGTTTCCGTCAGTGAGATGTATGGAGATCCAAAATGTTGTTTTTGTGGTCCGGATTAAACAATTAATCAAAATAACCTCTTTATCTCTTTTTGATCTCATTATCTCCTTTCAACACTTGTTGAGATTTGTCTTTAATACATTTCACCTAGATTAGGTCCTTCTCCTCTTAATACATTGCCCAATCTTTTTACTTGAACGAAAAAGTACCAAGATCTGTAGATAGAGAAATAATTCAAACTTGATCATTTCGCTTAATCTCACAAGTAGGGCCTAGGGAGAGTAGGATTTACGTAGTCCCTACCCCTACCTTTGTGGCAGTAGAGAGGCTGTTACTCATAGATCCTCTGCTCAAAAGAAAAAAAGAAATCTAAGTAGGGTTGCAAGAAAAAAATAATATGAAACACTATAGCAAGAAACAAAGCAAGATACCAAGACATGCTAGAAAGAGAAAAGAGAACGACAACGAAGTGGCAAGATAGACACAAGCAAAGAAACAACAGGTAACAATAAAAATGAAGTTGAAGATACTACGCAAGTACTAAATAGGAATACTACTGATAAGGAGAAAAGGGGAAGAGATAGCCCCCTATCTCTGCCACATAAAGGTGCTACAACGGACAATTACCCACTAATCTTCTACCCTAATTCTCGATATCCAAACCTTTCTATCTAGGATCATGTCTCAGTAAGCCATAGGTGTGCCATGTCTTGCTATATCACCTCCACCAGTTCTTCTTCAACCTACCTCTACCTCTCTTGGCACTCGCTATAGCCAACCTCTCACACCTCCTCACTGGTGCAAGCGCCCACATCTTCACGTCCTCAAAGGCAAACAGAAACGGGCTAAGAGTTGAACCTTGGTGCAACCCCACCACAATTTAAAAGTATTCCGAGTCACCTCCCAATGTTCTTACGGGTCTTGGCACCATCATACATGTTCATGTCCTTAGTTTCCCAAATATAAGCCACCGGTACACCTCTAGGCTCCAAACATCTCCATAGAACCTCCCTAGGGACGTGGTCATATGCAAGTCTTTCTTCCTATCCTGTACAGCTCCAACGGTCTCCTTACAAGGTAAATGAATGACTTCTGTAGATGACCGCCCTGACATGAATCCAAATTGGTTCTCGGAGATGACCATACCCCCACATCCTCATCTCTATGACCCTCTCCCAAACTTTCATAGTGTGCTTTAGTAGCTTGATACCCCTATAGTGGTTGTAACTTGTAAGTTTGGATATCACCTTGTTCTTGTACAACGGGATCATTATACTCCACTTCCATTCTAGTCGTCCTGAAAATCACATTAAAAGTATAAGATTATGAGTTTTTAATTGTTTTTATAGTACTGGTTAGGAAAAAGCGTGTTGAATTATGTAGGTTTTGAGCTTTTGATTGCTGTGGACCTGACAATTTTATTCTTATAAGGACTACTCTTCATAAGTAGTAGAGCATCTGTTTTAGTAATCTGATACTTGAAATAGTGATTAATTCTCTACTTTTGTTATGGCCCCTTATTTCTCTCTTATTTTCATTTTCCTATTTTCTACATTTATTTTGGAGGGGAAGGGTGTGTCCAAGGCTTTAGTGAGTTCTTCTGCAGCGTTCCTGGCTACAGCCTTGCTTCTTTTGAGTGCATGCAATACATTAAAAGGAATTATAGATAGTCTTTCGCTGAAGAAACACATCAATTTGAGTCAAACAATTCTTACTTCGCAGGTCCATGACATCAGCTTTGCACAGATCAAGTAGAGGAAGCTGTTAGATCATGATATTTTGTCTAAAACCATATGTGAAGTTTATAAGCTCCTTTATGGGGTAGGAGTGGTATGAGATGGTATTAAAATTCAACTATCTATGGAAATGGAAGAGATACCAGATGAAGTTGGGCTTCAAGACCATAGATACCCCAGTACTGCATGGTGGCCTTCAGAATTTGCTGAGAAGTTTGGATCCGTTTCACTTGATGGCAAAGAAGAAATCATGAGGAATCAGGAACTAACTGAAAGAGAATATAATGCGTTGTCCTCTCAGACTGCTTCCCAGATTTTCTGGAAAACTGGAACACTTTCTGAACCAATACCAAATGGTTTCTACTCTGTTGTTCCTGTGAGTGCTGAAACTAATGATTCTTTGTATTGTTGCTTGTATTGCGATATTCATTTTATTAAAAACTATTTTTGCTATCTAAGATCTGAACGAATTGAATATTAACCGCATACAGCTGATGCACTTCTAATAATAGATGCACTTATGATATGAGTTTTCTTAAAATCAGTAACTTACATGCCATGAAGGATAGGATGAGGGAAAGAAATATTGCATTGGCAGATTTCTCAGTAGTTCTTCCACATCTATATTATTTTATCCATTGATAAAAGGTATATTCATCTTAACCATTTTCCTGTTTTCGTTTTTAAATTCGTTTGAGGTGTAGGAAATCTTCAAGTTATCTACCTCATTTTTGTGAGTAGCTGAAGAGGTTCTTTTATCAAGTACTTGATCTAGGTTATTTATTATTGTTGAATAGATCACACTGATAAAGGAAGCTTGAAGGGGGTATAAAGAGCTTGCAGTCTGAAAAAATAGTTAGAACAATATCATGCCATAATCCTACTCTTTTAATTCTTTTTGGTAATGTCTAAGGGCTTTATATCATTTACATTATGGTCAAATCCCAGTTTCTAGAAAAAAAACAACTTAGATTTTAGATTGTAGGATTTTCTTTTTAATTGGAAAAGAAATTGTGTCTTCATTGATTGTGAGAAGTGCTAAATAGCTGTCATGTGTATCCATTCTGGTGATTTCATCCTTGTTTTGATTGCTGCTTACTGCCTTACTTCCTAAATTGGCAAAAAATGAAATCAAAGGAAAATCAAACTTTGAGCTCATTGGGTATTTTATGGTCACAGACATAGTTATATAAATGAACTCCTAGATTTATGGTAATATGATTGAAGTGACTATTCCAAAACAAGTGCGTCGGCACCTCTTTAGTTTCCAACAAAATGCGTTCTAACTGTTTGTTTCTATGCTGTTTCTTCGGTGACATCTGATAAACTTCAAATAGGAGTTGCTAGTTCCTGTGCTCCATTTCTCCAGTTTTTCATGTTATAGAAGGTTTGAGGTGAACAGTGAGATTAAAATTTCTCATGTGTTCTACCTCATAAATAGAAAACTGTACTTCTCTGTAGTCTGAGAAATGGATATATGGTCCTTGTTGTAAATGGATATAAAAGTTTTTGTGCGTGGTGTTTGATCCATATGTTACAAATTCTAAATACCTTTGGAGGTTAATTAGAGCTGGTAAGGAGTTCAGGAAGGCTCTTAGAACGTCAGTATTTAGATTAAGGGTGAGATGAAAATGATCATTTTCTTTTATGGAAAAAGTTAAATTACCCAGGAGGTGGATAAATATCCTCAAATACAAGTAAATGTGTGATAGTAAGCTAAATAGATCCTGCCTATGTCTTTTAGAACTTTTAGGAGGAAATTCCAATTAACATGATTGTAAAGCCTTCTCAATGTCAAGTTTGCAGAGAATACCAGGGGTCTGCTATTTGATTCTAGAATCCACACACTCATTGTCTATCATGCCACATCCATGATTGTCTGCCTTAAATAAAAGCCATTTGATGTCTATCCACCAGTTTATCAATCACTCTCTTGTGCCTTTCAGTAAGGAGCTATAAGATAATTTTATACACACTCCCAATCAGACTATAGGTCTGAAATCTCTAAGACTTTTGGCACCATTTTTCTTAGGAATCAAGGCAATATAAGTTGCATTGAAACTCTTTTTAAAATTATCACTCCTGTGAAAGTTTCTGATAGTGTCCATCACATCCTTTTTCACAATTTCCCAGCAGCATTGGAAAAATCCCATAGAATATCCATCTGGGCCTGGAGTTTTGTCAGCAGCACATAACTTTAAGCATTCCAACACCTCTTGTTATTCAAATTCTCTCTGCAATCAATCATTATCATCTTCCCTAATTATTGAGCCGTCTTGAAAGTTGACTAAAGGTCTCCAGTGTACTGTCTCAGAGTATAAATTCTTATAGAAATCCACAATCTCTTCCTTGATTCTATCTGGATCTGCGATGGTCTCTCCATGAGCTTCTATGATGTCAATGTGATTAAATCCTTTATGACAAACCTTTTACTTGATCAAAAAAACTCTTACACTGCTACTTCTATTAGAAAAAACTCTACTCTTAAGCTGTTATTTAACTTATGTTTCCTCTTTTGAGGGAAGTTACTGCACTGGCTAGTTGCATGAATGGCAAATATTTGTTAACTTCACTATTGTAATTACTAATCTAGAGTATATATTTCCGTATGATTACAGTCTTCTCAAGGTCCATCAATTGCCTCGATTGTAACTTGTTTGAATAATCTGGCCCTTTATATTTCCCAAGGAATATACCTAAAATCGACCTTTACATTCTGTCAAGGACACACTTCTCTGGGTGTTATCTTTCCAGTGCCCTTCCTACTTTTTAGATCTTCTAATGTGGGTGCTGCCACAAAATTATGATAGTGTCCCATCCTGCATTTGGTGGACTATTTGGCTGGAAAGGAATCAGAGATGTTTTGACAACAAGAGCTGCTCTATGGAGAAGATGAAGTTGAATTGTTTAGCTCTTTTCTATTTTTGGTGTAAACATGAATATCCTCATGAAGATGAGGATATTCTAGTATCTTAGAATTCTTAACGAGTTCATAGGAAAACAACAACGCTTTTGTATTTCTGATTGTAAGTATTACTGGAATACGTCCTGAGTATTCCTTTGTTTATAATATAAGTTACCTTTTCTCAAAAAAAATTATGATAGGAAATTGCATTGCTAAAATTTTAATGTGTGCACTCTTTTCTTCTCCTATTTTGGCTCAGGAGAAAAGGCTAAAGGAACGTTTTGAAGACATTCCTACGTTGGATGAGCTTCATGCTTTAGAGCTTGAGGGTTTTGGAGCAGATGTTATACTTGTGGATGCCAAGAAAGACAAAAAGCTTACAATGCTAAAGCAACTGACTGTTACACTGGTGAAAGGTTTGAACGCAAGTCCTGCAGCAATGATAAAAAAGATAGCTGGATTGGTGGGTGACTTATATACCCCCCCCCCCCCCCCCCCACACCATCTCCCG
>NW_006239207.1:427013-475704 GCF_000226075.1 Solanum tuberosum | reverse complement strand
TCTCCTCCCCCCCCCCCCCCCCCCCCCAAATATGCATATCACTTGTTCCTTGAGTCCATACTTGTTTGCCCTAGTTTTTGATAAGTTAATTAATGGTATAAGGGTGACATTTAGCCCGTATAAGAAGACAGATAAAGTGAGATTAGACAGGATTATGGTGCCTAAAATACAGTCAATTCAGATATCCAGCCTTAGTCTTTCAGAAGAATGGGTATGACTCCCCCTCTCCCGTTCTACTGTCAAAACAGGCCATTACACTAAAGTTCTTTACAGTTGGAAATGATAAGGACTGTGGAGCAATGTAGATACAATAATGTCATGTAGCTTATCCCAACTAATTTGGAAGTGACTCGTAGTTGACATACATATTGACCTTTTCTTTTCCTGATGTCTGTGTAGCAATTTGTTTCCCTTCTAATTATTTCTTGTTTGTTTCATTTTTTACATATTAATTGGTGGCTCTATGGATTGATCTCTGATTTTGGGATATTGCATTATTGGTGGCTCTGTGAAAATTGATCTCTGGTTTTGGGATTTTGTATAGAGATGATTAGTACTTTTTAGTTTGCCCCTTGTTTTCTTGTCTTTGCAGTTCATCCCAAATTTTGTTCTTTCCTTTGAGTTCAACTATGTTATGTATGCTTCATAAACCCTTTGTATGTGATTTTTATGTTTCCTATAAAATTACAGTTACCTTTCCCTCTGATTTAACTTAGTCACCGAACCTCCTTTCTCATTCCTAAACTTGTGTTACTTATAAAAAGAAAAAGTTCCTGACACGATGTTGACATCCATAATATTTTATCAAAATATGCCTTGTTTGCAAAATTCTCTTGTAACTTGCATGTTTTTCTGCTGACTTCCTTATTTTTTTTTTGGACAATGGTACCAGTTTCTGTATTTATTATAAACCAAAACAGTGCAACCTATGCACTGAAACCATATTTACAAGAGTATTCATCTAAAACATCAATGATAGAGACAGTATCATTGGGATACAACTGGTTATACCAAAAACATAAGGTCAAGGTACAATTCAATTTGACTTTCTCCATATTATTCAGTTTACTTTCATAGCATCTAAGGTTCCTCTCCTTCCAAATTGTCCACCAGATACTAGCTGGGACAATTCTCCATCTAATCCTATCCTTTGTCTGTGTACCTGCTTATTCCCAGCTCAGGAGAGCTTCTATGACTCTCCCAAGCATAGTACATACTCCATGAGATGGTTAACATTCTCAAATCTTTTTTGTCTGTGATGCTGAATTTCCATCCAGTGTATCTTCAAAAATCAGCAAAGAGGAAATTATTTGAATTTTTTGAGAGATAATTCCTCGTATGGTCACTCAACTTACTGAATTACGTAGAAAATGGGGCAGCATAAGCAATCAAACTGAAATATTTTTGGTGCCAAATTAGTGGAACATATGATGTCTGTATTTTTACACTTTGAACTGTACAGTTATAAAAGGGAAAAAGGTTGAAGTTTAATCTATGGACATTTGTGATTTCTCCCGTTGCTTGCATGCCTTCCTATACAGGTGTCGGATGTTTACAAGCGACCAAACTCGGAAATAAGTCATGCTAAAGCTGCACTTGAGGAAGCCTCTCAGATTTCTGACAATCAAGGTGTCCAGATGTTGGGTCAAATAAAACATAGCTCATCTCGTTCTCGAGCAATATTATTCAAATTGCTTGCAGATACTGTAGGTTTTGAATGCCGGCTGGTTGTGGTGAGCTTGAAGCTTATTTTTGCTTGGACTTTTCTGTTTATCTCTAAAATTAGGACTAATAATTGTCTTGCTACTTGTTACTATGAATTGTTGCTACCATTTCTTTCATTTCCATATCTACTTATATTTTACTTATTATAAATTTATGGTTCTCAAATCAGGGTTTGCCTGCTGAAGGGTCTGAGTGTGCAGAATCTTATAAGCACATGTCTATACTTGTTGTGCTAAATTCTGTGGAGCTACTTGTTGACCTTATGCGTTTTCCTGGTCAACTTATTCCACGAACAACCAAGGCGATTTTCCTCACCCACATGGCTGCTGGGGAGAGTGACTCTGCAGAAAATGATTCCTGTGATTCGCCTCTGGAGCCTAACAGCCCCCTCTATGGGTTTTCAGAGAGAAATGATACTGATAGGTTAGAAGAAAATTATTATTTATTTTTAATATATTCAACTTCGATTTAGTTTCTGTACTCTTCTTCTGTTGTGTGACGAGTATTTTCCATTTGGTTTCTGTACTCTTCTTCTGGATATAAAAAAACACTCTTCTTCTGTTGTGTGATGAGAATCTTCATAGACATATTATATCTCCCCCTAGAAATTTCTTTTTTTTCTTTGGTGGAGAAACAGTTCGTTGCCTACTTACATATTTGTTTTAACTAATCTTCTATTTCTACAGTTCTGAGAAAGATGACATCCTCCAGTATCAGAGGAGATTTGAAGCATCTTCAAATGCTGCAGGACCTTCATTGAGGAATACGATGTTGCGCGCTAACACTTCAATTGACAGAAAATTGGGGTATTATTTTGCTCATCCTTAAAGCCATGATTTAGCTTTTGAAAGATGGTTAAAAGACCCATCTTTGAGTGTAAGACATTGTGATGTCCGTCTGTCAAATTACTTTTGAAAACTAAGGTTATTTTGCTTGCTTTTTAGTAAATCATTTCTGTACCAGTTTCTCGCATAGTGCGCCTAATACTGCTACAACGGTTTGGAGAAGAGGTCGCAGTAAAGTTATAACAGAACCGAGGACTGCAAGTTCAAGGTTTTTTTTTTTTTTGATGGCACAGACTCCTATTCTGATGTTTTCCTTGACATATTTTTCGTTTTGTTTACAAGTTTTTCAGTCGTTTGGACTTCTAATAATGCTCTTATTCAAAGTCCTGTGATGTTAGGGTCTATTCATGCTTGCACATGTCTCTGTATGTTACATGAATTTGGGTGTGAGTAATAGAAATGGTTAAGGAACAGACACATGTATATGTATTCAGTTTGTAAGGTTTTCTGGTTTCATCGCTTCTCAACATTAATGGAACTCAATGTTACCAAACTTTGTTCTGGTGAACATATCCTTGATTGGATAATCAGAAAAATGCTGCCAAGCAGGCCATGTAGGGCATAAGATGAACACAAATTCATCATGTTGGGTAGCTTGAGCGTAAAGGACAACATGCTTTTGAAACAGAATGTTTGAGGTCTGTGTTCTGAGATTAAGGTACTTTCTGTATTGCACATTGCATAATGTCGGGTTTCCAGATATGATTGTTCGGCTTTATCTGACTTAGTTCCATTTTAATATCAGACAGTATTATACTATTGTCTTTTACTCCATACGATAAATCACTTGGCATGAGGACGTTGTGATCCTTGGTGCTGTTGCTAAGTTCTTATTCTGAGTTTGAAAAAACTGAATCTTATTTGGTGACGCATTTTCTGGTTTCGCTGGAATTATTCTGCAATTGGACAAGCATACATGAAAGAATACAATTGTACCTTTATGTGAAAGTGCTAAGCTAAAAACACTTACCCCCTGAATTAGTTTTAAAGAAGACTCTGAGAAAGGAATTTCCAGGCTTTGTTTGGACAAATGATGGTTACAAGTTACAATACATTAAGTTGCTACTTGTGTTTGACATGCTCATGGTGGAGCTTACATTCGGGGTACCTCCTGAATGACTAGTTTCTACTTTAACTTCTCACATATTTCTACTTTATCTTCACATGTGAGATTTGGATATAACTTATTGATCCATAGATGGAAATAAGTATGTATATATTTTTGAGTGCTTGTCATGGTTTTTGTTTTCAACTCCTGACAATTATTTGGAGAATTTCTTTTAATGCATGTAATGAATTAATTGGGACTTAGATGTTTAATCTGTGTTTAGCAAACATCAAAGTGAGTCTTTTATCCACATTTACTTGAAATGAGCTGTTCAATATCTTAATGTGTAGCTGTGTTATTTTTTCTCATTTTTCAATTGCTTTATATCCTTTCAGTCCTGAGCATCCTTCATTTAGAGCACATGGACGGTCCATGCTTAGCGGTGATAACAGAACTTTCAGAGGTTATTCAGATGATGTTTCTACTTCAAGGTATCTCTTGTAGTCCTGTTTTTTGTTTCCTCTGAGAGTATAACTGCTAATGATTTACATATGTGAATCAATGATATTATTACTATTGGTCTTCCCATGATTTTATCTATATCAGGTATTTTTCTCATTCACGTTTAGTGGCTCCCAGTTTACACTCTTAGGCTAAAAGTAATAAAAGAGGTCAATGATGCTTACATAAAAGTTCTGAATCTTAGTAGGCATTTGTCTGTAGATTCCAAATATTTTTCACTTTTTTAAAGGAATTTATGGAGTTGAATTGTTTTTGGTTATACTTTTTGCAATGAATACTTGGAATAACGTTCATACTTGAATGTACTTAAATACAACTTCAAAATTGAAAAGTGAGTTTGAAAACAAGTTAAAAGATGTTTTGCAAATCAAAAAAATGTAACTTCAAGTTGAATTTGGATTTTTCATGGACAAACACTAATTTTCAAAACCTGTTCTGGAAAATGTTTTTCTTGAGCCGAGGGTCTATCGGAAACAACCTCTCTATGCACAAGCTTAACATGGATGTTGTGTTTTGATGTATTATTCTTTTTTTTTTTTGGATAAAGTAAGTGGTATTAATAACAGCATCAAGAAGATGCAAGAATTACAATATATGGCATTTGAGCTTACAAAAAATCTCTGGCTAACTATACAAACTATCTAAGCCAGAACTGGTGAGTTAATAAACTCCTTTTTGATGCATCATTCTTATAGCTTATAGAGGAGCTCTTGTCCAGCAGCCAAAAGTAACAAAGAATTGCATTTGATAAAGTAACATATTCATCTTGAACTAGTGATCTCCTTTGTGCATGAGTGGTGACCCTCACAAAATTGAAGGATCTTTCAAGAGTTCAGTTGCAGATGAAGTGTATTGGTATTGAACAACTGCAACTCATAGAAAGAGCAGTTATTATTAAGAATCCCGGCATGGAGGCAGTAGAGTGTGCCTAAATTTGGGAATACTTTGCTGAAAAGCTTGACTGGGAATTTATAGCAGTTACAATGTATACAATTTGGTAAGTGTATAATTACAAAATAAAATCATAACTAGATTCCTGATTAATGCAAACCATACAATACACTCTCCCTCAAGCTGGATTTACATATCATAATGCTCGAGCTTGTAACAAATGTACTAGACCCGAGGTCCTTGAGAGATTTAGTTAGAACATCTTCTAACTGATCATTTAAGATAGCAAAGCTGGTGGAGATTAGAGATGGTTTCTGAACCCAACCCGCCCAACCCAGTA
Organism: Solanum tuberosum; assembly: GCF_000226075.1. NCBI lineage: Eukaryota > Viridiplantae > Streptophyta > Magnoliopsida > Solanales > Solanaceae > Solanum > Solanum tuberosum. Next base: position 470,333 of record NW_006239207.1, on the reverse strand, counting down.
AAGATTAGACGGGTTAAAGAGTAATAAGCAGATGGGTCAAAATGTGTAGAACCCATTTTGACCCTTGGAAAGAGTGGGTTAGGACGGGTTAGTAGACAACCCAAACCATTGGGTTGAAATTGTTCTAAAGCAAATGAATAATATCTGGCACAGAGTTCGAGGACCCAAAGCTTAGTGAGAAAGCATTTGACAATTGGATGATTCACAAAGTCTCCTTATTTATCTGATACTATTAATTATAGCAATTTGATGAAGGAAATTTGTTAAAATACTTCTTTAAGTTTTAATTTTCTTTGACAATTATCAATAATATTAAATTATTAGAAAATAATGAATCAGCAATGTACGTTTTGTCTAGCTAATGATATTAGTATCTAAGTTGCCCGGGTAGAGGTGTCCCATACAAGTGCGGATCTAGAGGTCGGATCCTTCATGATCAAATTTTAAGATTCGGGGATATGCATCCAGATATGGATACTGGTGCGGGGATTCGGCTAAAAATAATTTGAACATCTAAAAATCAAGTTATGAAATCTAAATTATGAGATCTTATGTGGACAACTTGAGGAGAAAATATTGATCAAGAGGAGAATCCTTGGAGGAGATAAAGGAAAAGGAGTGACATAGAAATTTCTATCTACAAGGCAACCATTTTCTTCAATTTCACCTTAGCTTTTGTTTTGATTACAGAAATCATTGAATTTGTCCGGAATTTCTCTGTCGATTTTGATCAAAGTAACCAAAATCAGTTGACCAGAATGGGTACGGATCCCGCACCCACATCGTGTCGACACAGGTGCGACACCGAAAGTGAAGAGTCCAAGCAACTTAGATTAGTATCATTCAATTGATTTTTTTGGCTGTTTTTGATTTTTGACAAATCATGAGAGAAGTTCATTTATTATGTCAAAGAGAAGCACACATAAATCACCATATGTTATGCATAATAAGACCTAAAAAGGCTAGAGTTCAAATAATCTGCACAAAAAATACTGAGTATATGTATAACTAAAATAGAAAATCTGAAAGTATTTCCTATTCTGACTTAATAATAAAATCTTGACTGATGGTCTTTTATATCACAATTAAGGATGCATCTATGTTATAAACCTATAATCCAAAAAACGAGGTGGAGGAAAAGTAATTGTAACATTGGTAGAATTGGGCGGGTTGGGTTATAACCCATTGCTCAACCCATCTTGAACTTAGTATCCTTTGGGTGGGTTGGATCACGACCATTTGTTGTACCAACCCACTCTAACCAGCCCATATTTAACCCAACCTGCCCATTTGACACCCCTAATAGCGATGCATCTAGACTCAATCTTCTGTCTAATGAAATGACAATCCACCTATATATGTTGTCTTCTCATGAAAAACAAGATTTGAGGCAATGTCAAGGGGAACTTGATTGTCACATATTTTTATTTGCTTTACTTCTACACACCTTCACTCTTGGAGAAGTTGTTTAACCAGATAAGTTCACAGGTTGCAAGAGCCATAGCTCAAAATTTTGCTTCTGATGTCTAGTCTTGAACAAGCGAGGTTGAGTCCCACAGATGTCACACTAGTATTCTTAACTACGTGGTCATCACGACCTTGGTCAATAAACCATAGTTCAATTGAAGTGGACCATAACATGTAGTTTACTACGGCCTTCCAATTTCACTGAGGTAATAGTGGAAGAATTTGAAATGGATGGAAAGAGGTTTGATATCACATGTTTGAAGAATCATCTTTCCCTGTCATATTTGATATTTCTGTATGATTCTATGACGAGAAGAGGAAATACTAGAACCAAAAAATAAAAAAACAACTTGCAACAGTAACCTGAAACCTAGATGGCTTAATGACTTGAGGCGAGCCTACTTGTACCAGATATGGGTGGAAAGGATCCCGGATCAGTAGGTTCAACTGGTTGACAGTAAAGGAGTTGGATTCTGAAGGTGAAAGGAAGTGATTCGGATAGTATTATATTCTGGGCTTGAGTGTCCTTTCTCTAGCAATCCTGTAGATAAAAGATTCGACGGAAAAGGTCACGGGAAATTGTGGTATGTGGGGATGTGTGGGTCAGGTAGCGAGATGGGTCAGCATATGGGAGTGAATGGCTGGTCTTCTGGCAGTAGATTTTTCAGGGAAGGATCGCCAGGAGCCTGTGAATCTTTCGAGGTATAAAGTGAGACTTGAAGAGTCCTAATAAGGAGAGATCCGACTCCAGCAGTGAAGAGATCCCTCTGGCAACACTGTAGCTTTTTAGAGACTCAGAAATATTTAGAAAGCAGGGGTTCTCCCTATATCATGAAAAAAATTGTAGTATAGATTACTTAAAAGCTTGATTGGAAATTTATAGAGATTACAGTTTTACATTTCAGCAAATGTATACTTGCAAAATAAACTCGTAATTATATCTCCAATCAGATCCCCGGTTAATGCAAATCATGTAATATCTTAACAGGAAAAGTTTATTTCTTAGATAGTCTGCAGCTAAATCAAGCCACTTAATAGGAAACAGTAGGTGGTATTCTTGCAATGAGATGCTCCACTAATTCGGTTTATTTACCCCTTTTTGCAGAGCATCTCAGAATAAAATTTAACCCGTCTTTGAAATGGAAAAAATATGTACAGTTTGTTCATCTTTGGTGTTCTGAACGAAACTGCATTACCCTTCCATATTTTTATGTAGATAGGTAATACCAAAAATGTTGGCATGCATCTAAGTTAAAATATGTGCAGGTTCTTGTCTTCTATACTGATGTACTCTGTTTTCTGTTAATAACTGAATGTACTTCTCAAAACTTTCAAATATAAATAAAATTCGTGCAAATGTTTGCTGAGTTTCCTATTGTTTCACAGGTCAGAAGGTGCACCGACATCAGAAACACGGAGAATACGAAGAAGAAAAACTCCAGAAATTGGTGATGATGTCGTAAGGTCAATATTTTTACTACAATAATCATATCAACAGCCTTACTACAGCACTTCTATACATTGGCTCATATTTTCCTGTATTAATTTCCTGTATTAATTTTGTACAAAGTTGAACTTGCTTGATTCCCATTGTGTCATTATATCTATTTTCCTGACAGATTTCAAGAAGTTTCTTAGTTTCAAAAAAAAATTCAAGAAGTTTCTCAGCTGCGTTTTGTTTGATAAAAATTTTTTTGTTCACACACAAAGTTAATTGGTATAGAAGTAAGGAAAAAGTGTTTTTCTTTTTCCAAAAAACCAAGAGGTCATTGATTCCACTTTGATCCTTATTTCTGAAATTTAAAGAAATTTTAATTTTTCGTTCCTCCCGTCCATTTCACTGTAATTTTTTGCAATAATTCTTTATCTTATTCTATTAGTACTTATCTTCCATATTTTGCATAAAGTTTCCTAAAGTTTTCTCTAACTTTATTTTTCTTGTTGAGCCTAGTAATTTTTTCAATACTCTTCTTTTTTTAAATGTTGCTAGTTACTAACTCATTTGTCTAATACATATTATTTTATTGAAAATGTTATTACGTTTAGATAATGGTGGTGAAAGTAATAATATGGGTGGTATGGTAAAAATAAAACAAACTTATGAATAACAATATACATTTATATAGAACTATCCAAACATCACTTAGGGCCACTTACAGCTAAAAAAAGAATATCTTACCTAGAAAGGGTTCCTGGAAGTTCTTTATCATAATATGGTGTTGACCTGAAGATTGTTAGAAGACTTTTTATGTGCCACTTTCTTGTACTTATTTCATCTTTGGGTCATAACCATACCAGGGCTGTTATAGCTATGAATGAAGCATTCAAGCAGAACCGACTCTTGAAAGAGCAAGAAGAAAGTAGTTCATATCATCATGCCTCAACCAACAGAGATGGTGCTTCAGATCTGAAAAAAGATGTATGTTACCTTTTCTCTCTGGTTTGAGGACCTGTATTAGTTTTGATATCTTTTGCTCTGGTAACAGTTAGGTTTTATGCGTGATACCAGTGGTCAGTAAAATTATGTTTTTCAGTTTCCCCCTTTTTAGAATGAAAAGGAATACTCCCTCCGTTTCAATTTGTTTGTCTGGTTTGACTTGACATGGAGTTTAAGAAGGTATATAAGACTTTTGAATCTTGTGGTCTTAATACAGTTTTCTCCAATTCCACAAGGAAGAAAGTTGTTTTCCAAAACATTTTGACCAACCTAACGTGGAGGAAATTGAAAGTTTCCTGCATACAAACCCCTAGTGTGACCATAGATAGGAGACTATCTTTTCTTAAATCTAATAATAACTTGGATCTCAAACATTAATAATTCGTTCTACTTTGTTAGTTCTAACTTCTAAGTTCATATATCAGCTTTGATGTTGATAAAGTTGATCATTTTAAGTTGTATAGAGTAAGAAACATGCACCATCGGTCCATCCCGGCATGCATATTTTGGACAATTTGGCTGGAGTGGAACAGAAGATAGTTTGAAGGCTTACCTAAGCCCTGTACATAAAATTTGATACAGATCCTTGTATTTCGGCTTTCTGGTGTAAGATAACAGATGTATATGAGTTCCTCAGACCCGAGATGTTTGAAATAGGGAAGTTCTAAATATTTGCCATGTATAATTTTACCTGCTAGGTGCCATCTCTGAAATACAGTTACTTTTATTTGTAAAGCAAAACGATAGATTTTATCAAATTGTTGGAGGGAACAAGTTACAACACTTTTAATCTAGTTGTATATAATTACACACTTGATACTCATACTTGAGTAATCAAATATTCTATTTTCTTTCTGCCTTTTCTGTGAGGATGTCAGCGGTTGGTGGTGGTCTGGTGAACTTGAGGGAAGAGAACTGTTGCAAATGCGTTGAAGGAGGATGAATATTTAAACTGTTACCTGTTACTGGTGGGAGGTGGCAGGTATCTGTGGAATTAGGCGAGGTGCGATAAAGCTCCCCGGACACCACGGTCATCAAAAAAAATAAAAAAATTTAGGCTGTGTTAAAATAGTTTCTATGTGTTAAGAACACTGATTTTTTCCCTATGTAACACTATTGAAGTTTGGATTTAGTTGAAATTTCTTCTTAACTCTGATTTGTGGGGACTCTAATTGTGGAAAATAAATGAAAAGGCATTATCTTTTTGTTTTCCAATTCAGGTTTAAATCAAGAGGTTGTCATATTCCCATCCAAAATAAGTTTAGAACCCAAAACTCATCAATTTGTGAAAGTTAATATCTTGTTTGAATCTGTACTTGTTTCAGTCATTACTTACTAGAGTCCCTTTTAGGTCCCTGGTTTCACCATGATGACCATGATGAAATGTCGGATCTGCATTCTAACTGTTTTGCTTTTTCAAGCGAGCAGATAAGTTCACAGAGATCAATGTCATTACCCTCATCTCCCCACGAGTTGAGGAGACAGGTTCCAGAAAAAAGTGGGCCAGACAGGATGAATGATGAATTGGTCTCAACCTGGAACAGGATTCTAGAATCACATATGTATCTGAATAAGCCTCTTCTACCTTTTGAAGAATGGAATATAGATTTCTCAGAGTTGATTGTTGGCACTCGAGTTGGGATAGGTAAGCATTGTTCTTAAACATTTTTGTAGTAATGCTGATGTATTTCAGCTTCTTTTCTTTCTTTCTTTGTTAAGTGCATCGATTAGATATTTCTTTAGTGCCACTTATAGGGCTGCAATGAGCTAGGTGAGTCTGCTCCCTTTGCTCCTTGGTCTCATGCTTTGTAAACTAGAATGTTATTGCTGGTGGATCATGCTCTGCCAACTTTATTGTAGGAGCAACCCAGGCAGCCAGGTTTATCCTTTTCGTCATCATAGTTCATGAAATCTTGATTATTGTTCTTTAATTATGATATTAAGTTGTCATCAAAATTATGATATCAACTAAAACTTGGATTTAGCTGCTTCACTTAAGACCGTGGAGGATTCTACAGAGAGGGATGTCTAGCTGGGGACCGTATTCAAGTAAAACTAGGCAAATGAGGGTTCATATGTGTTGTGTGAGGGAGGGAGGGAAGGAAATTACATCTAAATTACCATTTAGCCTAAGTCTATATTAAGTTTAGAACATCTTTGAAGAGTTGAAGACAAGAAAGTGGACCATATTGAAGATTAGGAACACAATGATGATTTCTACTGGTCTGCCGATGTGTCCTGTTGGGTTTTGCTACACTGATCAGAGATTCTCCAATAGTCCAATATGCTTTTGCACCTCTATGTGAAAGATGAGTTTAGAATTGACCCTGAGATGTTCTGTTAATTTTTTTCCTCCCGAATCTCATGTACAAAAGGACAACATTTTGTGGCTTCTATGGCAGAAAAGAACACAAGTGTGTGGACATTGGGGTGAAATAGGTTCTTCTGATGGTTCTGACATACTAAAAATGCCACCAGAAACGGAGATGTGGTTATTTGTTTTCTTTAATTTCTGTCCCTTGTGACTATCAGCTCTAATATCCCATTTTCCGTTAAAATCTTTTTAAAAGTATTCAGTCGTTTCGACTTCAAAATAGATTTATAACAAACAGAATCTCGTGATTCCTATCTAAATCTTACATCTCTAATAATATTTTTTGTTCTTCCATACATGAGCCTCTGCTATGAGCTTATACTGATCTGATGATCCCTATGGCATGGACAGCAAAAAATTGTTGGGACAAGGATGCAAACTAAAATCTATGAAACTTGGATGTGGATCTTGCAGATTGAATGTTCACCAGATGTCGTGTCCTATACAGTCCTCTTGTACTAGAAAGAGGTCCTTACAGTGTTTAACACCCTTCCCAAATAAGAAGCAAATTGCGTCATGTCACTGAAGTGGAAAGATACACTAGATATGGATACAGATAGATGCCAGAAGGATTTGTATTGGACATATAGGAAATTTTTGTACATAACCTGTTGAGGAAGTAAAGTCACTTACTTGTCTCTTCAATGATCAAAGACCAGATATGTATTTTTTTTTACATTTTGTTAACTCACTTCATCTGTATCAAAGAAATGATTGTACAGTGACCTGTAGAATCAATGTGAGTTTTAGAATATGACGCTGACTTCTATTTTTCTAATGAAAGATCTGGTTCCACCACCCCATGCTATATTAAAATTTGAGTTCTCAAACACTCCGGTTATATTTCTAGGGTTCTTTGGAGAAGTTTTTCGTGGCAAGTGGAATGGAACTGAGGTTGCTATTAAAGTTTTTCTGGAGCAAGATCTTACTGCTGAAAATATGGAGGACTTCTGCAATGAGATCTCTATCCTTAGGTGTTGTATCTGCTTTATGGGTTTTGTTACTTTGAGCTTTATATAGTTCTAACTTGTTGTATTCTTTTCTTGTCACTTTTCCCAGCCGACTTCGACATCCAAATGGTACATCTCTCTTCTTGTTTGTTTCAAGTGTTGGTTTTTAGTTTCACTCCCAATATTGCTTAGAAGTATGATATTTGTAATTAGGATTTAGGCTAGTGTGATTTAACTAATGCTATTCCTCACAGTTATATTGTTCCTGGGTGCCTGTGCAAACCCCCCACATTTATCAATGGTTACTGAATACATGGAGATGGGATCTCTATATCATTTGATCCATGTAAGTGGTCAAAAGAACAGGCTTAGCTGGCAGAAGAAGCTCAATATGCTTCGGGATATATGCAGGTTGGTTTACCAAATGTTCTGAAACTAATACACCAGACATGTTACTTATACCCTGACAGGATTTATGATAATATTAACTGATTCATGTTTCTGTTGGATCTAAAGAGGTCTCATGTGCTTACATCGAATGAAGATTGTCCATCGTGATTTAAAAAGTGCAAACTGCCTTGTGAATAAGCGCTGGACTGTCAAAATTTGTGATTTTGGCCTCTCAAGAATAATGACAGATGCATCTATGAGAGACTCAACGTCTGCTGGTACTCCTGAATGGATGGCTCCAGAACTCATTCGTAATGAGCCTTTCACAGAAAAATGTGACATTTTTAGCTTTGGTGTGATAATGTGGGAGCTTTGTACCCTAAACAGACCATGGGAGGGTATACCACCCGATCGGGTATGTTAATTTGACCTTGTAACTTGATACAGGTTAATTAGCTATAGAAAATTGACATTGGTATATTTCTACATTGCTGCATCTAGTAATGCATTATGCTTATTTTTAGGTCGTTTATGCTGTTGCCAATGAAGGATCTAGGTTAGAGATACCTGAAGGACCCCTCGGCAGACTAATAGTAGGTAATCGCAGTTGGATATAAGTTACATACACCCTATAAATTTTTTACACTATTAATATATTTTAGCTGATAACCTGTTAGTTACCACTTTTACCAGGTTATCAATTAATGTTTATCATAGAGATTACTTATTATCTGTGTTGCTTGTACTCTCCAAAGATGTTGCCGCACCCGTTTCTGATCCTCCAAAAATACACTACTTTTGGAGGATCTGACATGCACCATTTCTGGGAATTCCATTTCATTTTTTATTTTAAGTTGAGTGAGTAGTAAGTAGCTAAGTGGATTTTAGCACATGCTTCTATGAGAATCTCCAAAGAAATTAGGAGAGTAATAATAATAAGACTGATTTGAAAAATTAGACAAAGTTCGACTACTTACTAACCTTGTACCCTAATTCTCGACCCCCATTCCTTCTATCTAGTATGATGTTCTTGGTAAGTTGTAGGTGTGTCATGTTTGGTCTAATCATCTCTCCCCAAGACTTATACGGCTTATGTATACCTAAGTGATGTGATTGCATAAATATTTTTTACACTATTTCTTTTTGTGATGAGTTTGGCCATAAACTTATTTTTGCAGATTGCTGGGCAGAGCCAAACGAAAGACCTAGTTGTGAGGAAATTTTCTCTCGACTTCTTGACTGTGAATACTCACTATGCTAAGTGAATTCAGTTTTCCTTTGTATAGTGGAATACATTGTAGAGGCGTTAATTGATGTGCGGCTGAAGTTTTTACTTTCATATGATTTTCCAGTTTAGAAAACATGTACGCTTTGCCTGCACTCAAAATATAGAAATATTCCTGCTTTTCTAATAACAGCAAGCAATGATAAGAGGTAATGATCTCTTTGTCACATTCGAAGGATGTGGAGCGGATGAGATTGTTTCTCTCTTAATTGAAGATTTTGGTTTCGAGTGTTGATGTGAAAAAATTCTTGGTAGGAAATGGAATCTGGATTGATTGGGCTTCAATGCGGATATCGAATGAAAAATAACGGATTTGAATACCATTGTAATCCCCCTCTGTCCTTCCCCTCCCCCCAAAAAAATAATTTTGAACTTCATATCCAGTTAAATAAGGTCACATAAATTGAAACAAAAGACGTACTAGTTAATTATGGATAGGGTTGTGGATAATAATGTTCCAAATTAGAGCAGGTTAAAAATCATCTACTGTAAAATTGAACTCAACTCCAATGTGATCCACTTGTTCAATAAGTCCACAAAAGTCCCCTCTTCTATATAAGAAAAGAAGTATTTGCAATCTATTTCACTATTGGTTAGTAATTTAGTAGTCTTTCCAACAAAGTCATAAATTACTATTTTGAATAAAAATTTTTTTATAAACTTACAACAATAGAAAAAATTCATATAAATTACTCCCTCCGTTATGCCACTATTTTGGATTTCACGTGCATTAAGAAACTAAGTAAGTTTACTATTCTATCCTTATTTAATTTTTTTGGAACTCAAGTTTTCAATCAATGAATATGAATTAATTTATTTTGATTAATTAATTTAACCAATGAATATGAATCATTTATTTAGCTTTTCTAAGTTGGTCAAATGTATATTTTCAAGGCTAATAAGTCACAAGGATAAAAAAGGAACAATATGGTAATTTATGCATTGATTTTATGAAATGACAAGTATTATGAATCAATTATTTATAGAAAAGGATGACATATAAAAAGGAACAGAGGAAGTACAAAACAAAAAGAAATCATAGAGCAAATATACGAAGGTGACCTTGAGTGTAACTGACAAATATATTCTACGCTTACGTTTTAAACATACGATATGAAATCATGATTTCAAATAAGCATTTGGACATGTGATTTGAGATTATTATTTCAAATCCGAAATTCTCCAAACAAAAAAATACGATTTAGTAACTCAAATCATGATTTTAATTTTTCTTAAAATATAAGACTTGACTAAAAAAATTATCAGTTTAAATTTTGCAAAAAAAAAAGGACTCATGGCTAGCGTGAAGAAATTCTTCGTACCGTATAAAAAAATTATATAGAAAAATAACTAGTTACTATTATTATTAATTGGTATTTAGATAAAATTATATATATTTAAAAACTTGTAATCACAATTCACAAATATTTATTTACAAAGAGAAATGTGAAGATATACAATTTCTCAATATTCAATAAGATATCTTAGAATATTCTAATATTTTGTTTAATAAAATATAATTTATTGTTCAATAAGATGGTATAAGAATTAATTTTATTTAATTTTGATAATTTTCATATACAAACTTTAAAAAATTTAAATGATATATAAGTGGAATTTTTTTTTGCTAAAACCCTCATGTCTCTTCTCTCTTCCCTAAACCCTCTTTACATCTTGCAAACAAAACTACTATCAGTCCACCTTTCACCATTGTAAGAGCTCCAATGGCAGCCTTTGAACTACTCTACCAAGCTCGTCGTCACTGCTCATACAGAACCCCATCTCACTTTTCTCCTCTTATTCGTTTTCATTTTCACAGATTACTCTCCTCATCCTCATCATCAGAAAACCCGAATCCGAATAACCCAAGTCCAATTCAACCCGTTTCCTACACCCCTAAGAACCCGCCGGAGAGTAGTACCCGACTCGAATCAAATAACCCAGATGGGGTTAAAGCGGATGGTGGGTTGTGGACCCGGGAGGATCTGCGGTACTTGAAGGATGCGCCGAAAATAGCTCCGATTTCGTACCCGACAAGAGTGGCGCCGTTACCGGAGGATTTGCCGGAAGAGGAGAAAGTGAAAGTGGAAGGTATGGGTGATGAGGAGATGGAGAGAGAGAGGAGAAGAATCGAGGCGCAAAAACGTGCGGCAATGAGGAGAGTTATGAATGTTGAAGAGGAAATGGTTTCGTTTCCAACATTGATTAATGTGAAGAGTGATGAAAAGAAGAAAAAAGCTGTGTATGATCTTAAAGAGGCCATTCGGCTTGTAAAGGTCAGATTTTTTTGTTTCAATCAACTGTGTATTGTTTTGTTGGAGTTTCTGTTCTGTTATTAGCTGCTGCTTTTTGTACTTCTGATACTTCTTTCGCTGGACTGCTTTGGACTGTTTTTCTTGAGCTAAGTGTCTATCTGAAACAACCTCTCGACCTACTTCTCTGAGGTAAGAGTTACTTCTGTGAGGTAGTAGTAAGGTTTGAGTATACTCTACCTTCTATGGGCCTCACTTTGTGAGATTACACCAGTATATTGTTGTTGTTGGTGATATGAATTCTTTTTAGCCTTTGTTGTTTCTTGTACAAAATTTTGACTCCTTGTAAAGTTAAAAGGCAGTAGTAATTGGATAATATATTGAAAAGAAGAAGAATAAAACAATAACAGGATGCCCATTATTAGTTTAAATGAAAAATAAAGAGAGGAGAAAACAATTAAAGGATTCCCATTAAAGAGGCCATTTGGCTTGTAAAGGTCAGATTTTTTTTTGTTTCAATCAACTGTGTGTGGAGATCCCAAATTAGTTGAGGTCGTTTATATGAATTCTTTTTAGCATTTTTTGTTTCTTGTACGAAATTTTGACTTGTTATAAAGTTGTAAATAATAGTAATAATATAAGAAAACAATCACAGGATGTGTTTCTGCTGGATTTCTAAATGTAGTAAAGAATATCTGGAATATTATTATTTCATCGTCATACTTGCATGTCTGATAACTTTGTTTCAAGTGGACAGTGAAATTTCAAGGTAGCCCTAAAATAGGGAGTTGAGGAAAAGAATAAAAGTAAGAACTGAAGAAAAAACACTTATAGCAGTTTACTTAGGTTTCATGTGGATAACCTTCTCATAAGTTACAGTGTATCCTTCAAGGTCAAAAAATATCATACTTAAATAACCTTGTTGTGATACTCACGATTTGCTTACATTACTAATTTGGAGTCGATTTGGTATCCTAGTGAACATGGATGATTGGGTGCTCGCCATAGTTTATCATGTTTTGATGTAAAAATCTCTGTCTTTTTGTCTAGAGTCTGTAAATGTGGTTTTCTTCAACATATTGATGAAGAATTAACTTTATAAAAAATATTATTGCATTGTTAAATTATTTGGAGCACCTTGTTGGTATGTCCCACATCCTCAATTGGATATCAATAGTTTACTATAGGAATGGTCCAATATATTCTCTAGGTTAAAGACTATTTGTTAATAAGAAATACTTGCATAACCTCCTTCCATAAGGAGCTGCTGTCACATGCTAAAGTAAAGTGCATCTAAGGATATTTTGGATACCTTTCTCAAAAAAGAGAGACGATATTTTGGATAACTTCCATGTATCTCTAGATAAGTTAATGGTCAAGGTATTTCTAGATAATCTTTTTCGATAATAATCATGTCGGAGCCTGTTTGCGTGCACCTCAACTGTTCCACCATGTAGCTGCATCCTTTCACTAATACAAGTACCATATAACTCCATTCATCAAGGTACCTCATCAACATTTCAGCAGATAGAAAGGAATCATCTTGTTTTTTTGACAATGCTAGATTCAGACAGTTGTCTTCCATTAATTACTAGGCCACTCTCTAGGGTCGTATTTCTAGATAATTTTTTGTTTCTTTTTTGGCTTTGCTTTCTTTTAGGATAGTGGTGGTGTCGGAACCTGCTAATCCATCGTTACCTATTACTTTTCATTAGTATCGGGTAACTCTATCCACCAACACTTAGGGCCTTAGGCTAGTGGGAAAAATCCACGTAGTGTTGTCTCTTGGTTCCCAAGGTTGTCACTTCATCTCTTCAACTGTTAGGCTTCTTCCTTGAGGAGTCTCAAGTGTTTATAGATAATATCACAGTGAAAGATAGAGACAAGTTCAACTTTTCTATGGATCAAAGTCCATATTATGTAATCTGAGTGACGCTTAAGCATAGCTTGCCTGAGATAGTTTGCTTGTCTGCTTTTTGCATGGTGCTTTGTCATTCTATCTATAGTATATAATCTAAGTGACTCTTAGCTGTAGCTCGCCATTAGTTGGTTTTCTTGTGTGCTTTTCCTTGGTGCTTTGTCTTTCTATCTAGTCATGTTTTCTTCAGAGGTTACAGACTGAGTCATGATTCATTGTATGTTTAGTGATTATGCAGGCTAATGCCAAGAAGAGGTTTGATGAAACTCTGGAAGCTCATGTTGTTTTGACTCCTGATATGCGCCGAAGTGACCTGGTGCGTGCTTTCGTCCTCTTTCTGGCCCACATTAAGCTTACCATCCGAGCATGTCGTCACTCATCACGTGATACTTGAACAGAAAGACTTCTTGTTACCACTTCTATTGTTATTGGTTTATATGTCTAAAGCTTATTCATCAGATGGTGAATGGATATTAAATAATTGCGCTTAGAAAGAGCTCATAAATCATGAGAGCATAGAGGGCCTTAAACCTTTCAAACTTAAATCTCAATTCCTGAACATTTTGGAGCACTCTCCAGAATTTGCTCTGCATGCAGTCTCATAGATTTAGCAATTGACAGAAAATTCATTTATATTTAAAACCAAGCTCCAACATTCTATATCCTTATCAAGGTTTGGTTAGGGGTTTGCTGATTCCACATCCTTTTGTTGTTCGTGAGTGTATAGAGCAAATTTTATTGGTAAAATCGTACTCCTAGTGCCACCTAATTAAGAGTGAATTTTCCTTTTCTTTGCTGGAATATTGTCCGTGCAAGACTCAAGAAATATAAATTCTCTTGCACGGTGGTATAAGCAGAGTGAGATTACAATCATGTTTCATTACCAATTCTTCCGTTTTGATTGACCTCTTCTAGTGTAGCTAATTTGACCCTAGTTTAAAGCAATCTCATTCGTTTGCTAGTGCTAGCTCATAGTTCTTTCTTTTGTACTGCAGAAGCTTGAAGGTACAGTGGCTGTTCCTCATGGGTTTGGAAAGGTATTAATGCATTCTTCATAAAGTGTAAGGTTAGATATTCATATGCTGTTATAGATATACTGTTTGACTAAATATTTTCCTTTCAGGTATATCGCATTGCTGTTTTTGCTGAAGGAGCTGCTGCTGATGAAGCCCGAGAAGCAGGGGCTGATGTTGTTGGTGGTTTGGAGCTCGTAGAGAATATCAAGAGTGGTATGCCACTAAATTCCTTATTTAAGTTTGCAATTATTTAGAACTGTCATGGTACTTCTTATGTCCACTTACATGCTGCTGTAAATGGTGCAAGTTATGAGGTCAATTTACTCCTTCCAGTCTGTAAACTCTCTAAGGTTTACATTCAAAACCACTTCGGAGGCTTACGTTCATAGCCTCCTTCCACATATGGAGTGAAGTGAAGCTGATAAATTTTCATCCAAGCTGACTTTTCTTATTGAGAAGCCAATGTTCTTTTTCAACTTAATTCTTAGGCTAGATGTTTGATTAGTCTTTTTAGTTGGGTCAACCACTCCTCTGTAATTACTGTTGAATCTTTCCTAGAATTTATCAGCTCCATAGATCTATGTTGATAGTTGTGATAGCTTTTTTTTGCCTTCCTAGGAGCTGATAATCTCTTTGTAATGCTTGCATCTTCTTGATGCTTTTTGTTAATGATATCCTTCTTATTTCATCAAAAACTTAGTTCTTAGAATTGCAAAAAGTTTACTTTATTTTTTGGAGGTGGTTGCATGTAGGAAACCGAGAAGAATGGAACAAACCGTGGATATTAAAAGACCTAGGTTCAAAGGCACACAAAAGTTGAAAATCTGATCACTTTTGATGTTAAATTCAAAAGTAATGGCGATAGATCTAATGGGAAGGGGAGTCTTCAATCTGTTGAATGAGGCTCATATTAATATCATGGAATGTTAGGGGGTTAAATGAATTGTGAGCCAAAAAAAAGACCTTATACTTTACTTTCGCCCCAGAAGTATAACATGCACTCGTGCAGTATACTTCCTATTATTATGGGCTTCTCCTAGAATGGTGGTGGAAGCACTGGTGAGTTGGTGAGCTAGTGAGAGGAATATGTATGAAAGTCCCTCTTAGTATGCTCTGGATGATTGTAGGGAAAGGTATAGTAAACATCTCGAAGAATTGTGAATCCATTGTTGAGAGTCAAATGCTCTTTGTTTCATATATATATTTTTAGTGTAAAAAAATATCCCTCTTTGAAGATAGCAGGTTAGATTTACTTACAAATTAAGGGAAGATATTAGGTTAGACTTCTGGGAGGCTGGATGAATAGTCAAATACATTGTGTACTTCTCGTAAAGCTTACACTGTCTTGGCCTGGTAGCATTGGAAGAATTTTGACCTAATTTTTTTCAAAATCAGGGGTCAAAGATGGGACTAGCTTTAGGCAATTGCTGGAGGGAAAAACTTACTCCCTATGCTTACTTTTACTTGCCGACTTTGGTTTTTGTATTTCCCTTGAGAAACAATGATTAATATGAGTATTTTACCACAATACTCATATTAATTGATGTATAGTCTTTGGTATTGGGAAATAAGTAATTAATGTTGTCAGTAAAAGATAAAAATAACTGTCTTCTCTTTGATATGTTAAAAGTAACAAGTAAAAGTGAAAATCTATTTTTGAAATATTGGAAAAGGAAAAATGAACGGAGGGAGTAAATGGTCATTCAACTATAGCAAGTTCTTCACCAAAGTCACTTATGTTTATTTTGTATCAACAAAGTCTTTCTAATTTTGCTAGTTTATAGGCCAAGGCATTATAGCTTAAACACTACTCCCTCTGTTCACTTTTACTTGTTCAGTATTTCGAAAATAGATTTTAAGTTGTCATTTTTAACATATCAAGAGAAGACTATTATTTTTTCCTGTTGTACCTCCACATAATTACTTATTCTCCAAATCATTCTCCAAGATCTAAGACTATACATCAATTAATATGAGTATTATGGTAAAATACTCATATTAATTATTGTTTCTTAAGGGGCGTGCAATGTCCAAAGTGGACAAGTAAAAGTGAATGTAGGGAGTAGAAGGATAATTACATAAACCTCCCCTCAAGTTTGACTTTATAACACTTACTTCCTTTATGGTTATGCTTGCTCTTATTTTATTTTTAACCTAATTATTATTAAAAGAAAATTATAATAATTAGGTTTAAAAAAATAAATAAAAGGGCCAAGCAAAACCACAAAGAAGTGAGTGTTACAAAGCCAAACTTGAGGGACATTCATGTAATTTTCCCTTTAGTTTTGTTGGCTATTATGACTTTGTAGATAAACTAGCATAACGTGAGTTACTTTGTTGATACAAAGTAAACATAAGTGACTATAATAATTAGTTTTAAAAAAGAAAATAAGATGGGCAAGCATAACCACAAGGAAGTAAGTGTTACAAAGTCAAACTTGAGGGGATGTTTATGTAATTATCCTTTAGTGTTTTGGCTATAATGACTTTGTAGATAAATTAGCATAACTTGAGTGACTTTTTTGATACAAAATAAACGAAGTGACTTAAGTGAATAATTTGTTATAGTTGAATGACCATTTAAGTTATTCCCTTGCAAATGCTGATTAAATCTGGTTTTAGAGGACCTCATTCCGAAATAAAAAGATCGGCAATTTCATCCACACATTTGGGGATGATGATGAGACCATTCTTTTCTTTTGAACATGTATATTCTAACCCTTCAGGAAGATATGTTGTTGAGACCGTTCTTTTTTTTTGAACATGTATATTCTAACCCTTCAGGAAGATATGTTGTTTCAATGTTATTCCTTTGAGATTGATTTTTTCTACTGCCATTGATTATCATGTCCTTAACATTTTTAATGTGATTATACATGCAGGAAATGTGAAGATTGATTTTGACAAATGTTTTTCCACTCATGCAATGATGCCGAACTTGAGACAGGTTTCTTAAATTGACTATCCATACTTTTTTTCATTGACATCTCTTTCGCGAGTACACCGTAAATTCAGGGGTCATTTGATTTGCTGCTAGCGTAAAGGTGGATTAGAAAGATTTGTTTTGTTTGGTTTTCCCACCCAGTGTCTGGTACCCGTATTGGATCCCCACTAGTCCTTTAAGATTTGAAACTTCTAAATTATATATGAACTTGAAGAGATTAACATGGAAAAGAGTGCAATATAGCCCCCTTTAAGTGGTGTAGTGCTGGCATTTGGCTCACAAAGTTATGTACATTTCTACCTTTCAATTCTAAAAAGAATATCAAGATATCTATTCTATTAAAGTTAATTAAAAAATAGGAGTGATTATGTGAGTTCTTATACTTTTCAGGACAAAAAGAGATGGGTTTAATTAATTAAAAAAAAAGAGGGTAAGAAATAAATAAAAAGTTTCATGCGAACGTAGTAGTCAGTTTCAAGTGAAATTTAAATAAAATTTCTTACTTCATTAAATAAAGAAGTAGTCATTTTCATGGAAGTAGATATATATTTTAAAAGAGAATGAAAAACTGATGATATATCTGATATCAAATAAGACGGGTTCCTCTTTTTAAAAATTCTCTCAGGCACTATCCCCAGATTTTTCTCTCCTACTTAGGAGGGGAGAATATCCTTTCCGGCTTGCTGCCGGACACATCATTTCTTTGTTATGCTTTTGCTTCCTCTTTCCAACCTAACACCTTCTGTGGAAGCAGAACAAAGCGATGGAAGAAAGTGAAAATTAGAGGAAAAAGTGTGACTAGTTTTTTTCTTCAAAAGTTTTTAAACAGACATATGAATAGAAATTGATGAATTGGAGATTCGATGTTTGAAACTACAAAAACTAGTCACATGGGAAAGATTTCTGAAATAAAAGTAAAAGAACACTTGGGGGCAACAATTTATATGCTACGATTGTTATGTGGACAGACAAGGGTAATTAGGATGTCAGGTTGTATTTTAGTCTTCCTATATTTTGTATTTGGTCAATAAATATGGTTTTGTATTTTTCCTATATAGGATTGACAGCTGTGATTAATGTTTACATCAAGAATAGTTTTTTCCTAGTGATTGACATTCTCTTTATCCTAGGATAATTTTAGTTATGAAGTGTTATTGAAGAAGCTGTGTGGAAGTATTATGTAAAAATAATTATACATGAATTGATCTTTTTAGTTAAATATGGAGGTGAAGGTGGCCGGGAAGGGATTAGAGAAGGAAGGAAGGGATGGAGGGTTGAATTAGTTAGCATACCCTAGTATGCATTTATCTCAATAGAGGGTATGTATAGATAGTGAAACCCATGACACATGGTACAAGGTTCATTTGCTAAGCAACACCCTAATTGTAACAAGGGAGGCTATTGCAGTCCTTTAATTTCAATTTTAATACCTGTATAGGTTGATGCTAATATGAGCCCTATAGGACGACTGGTAAAAGTTGAACGTATAAAGGTGGGGAGGGAAAACATAAGTGTGCTTTAGTGCTTCTCAGTGACTAACATCACATGATTTTGCAGATTGCGAAGTACTTGAGGCAATTGATGCCAGATACTAAGGTAAGTAATCTGCATCTTTCGGCTCTTAATTTAGGCTGTTCTTTAGGAATTAGTGCTTATTTCCTCATAATGCATGCAGAAAGGTACTGTTACCAAAGATATAACAAAAGCAGTGAAAGAAGCTAAGCGAGGTGTACCTTTCAAAAAAGATAAAACTGCAATTGTGCATGTAGGAATTGGGAAGGTACACTTGCGTCTCTCTTCATGCAGAGATTCTTAAGCTTCATTGGATATAAACTACTGGAATGCACCTATTGACATTTTCTTCCTGAAAACACTGTTCTGCAGGTAAGTTTTCAAGAAGAGGCATTGTGTGAAAACATTGGTGCATTTGTACATGAACTTTTGCGTCAGAAGCCTGCTGGTCTAAAAAAGAGTAAGCAACTCTTAATTATATCCTTATTGATTTGTTTGGAATGTCAGCAATAAATCCTGCTTACTTCCTCTTCTCCCCCGCTTAGGATTCATGTAGTTGTCAGAAAAGTATGCAAAACTATATTTTCCCAAGACTGTGGTTGTCCAAAAGTCTTTTTTACCCTGTATGTGGAAAAGTACACATTATTATACACATGAGTGTCATCTAACTTTGTGGCAGCAACTTTTTTGTCATCTACACTTGTTGGTAACAATTTTCTTTCTGTGATACAGGCTCAAAATATGCTGGTTATGTGAATACAGTCCATCTCTGCAGTACGGTGAGCTCCCTGACTTACGTTCTTCGTAAATCTGATGCCTCACAGGAATATTTCCAAGTACATTTATAAACTAAAAATAGAAATGTGAGATAACGGACCATAACCTTTCAAATGTTGCCTCTTGATAGACCCTTTGTTGCTCTCCCGTTTGAGGGATTCCCTACTTAGACTATAATTAAATATCTTGGTGTTAGTGTTCAAGCTGCTTATGCCTACATTACTTGCGTAAAGTATGGCTTACGAAGGTCTCTCATTAAATACCTAAAAAAACTTTTATCAAAAAAATACCTCAAAATTTATGGTCATGTAGTACTACAGCTTGGTTTAAGATGTAGGAATTTTCAATACTTAATTTTAGGTAATATGATCTGCTTCATAGTTCCATCGACATATTATGTACCGTGTCTTTATGGGTACGTGACCATCGAATTGGCTAGTTTGCAGTTTATTAGCCATTTGAAACTGCATAATCATCAGAACCGACTGCAGCTTCATTTACTCTTTTACCTATCTAGGCTCCTGTTGCTGGCTGTAACCGTGGTAGGTGGGGGAATCATAAAAGAGACATGTGGTATTCTCTTGTTCTTGCTTGTATTTGAGTGATTTTACCTCATATGCTTTGACAATGATCTGTTGTTCCCAAAACTTCATAGCTACATTCCATGTTTGGATGAGACTAGAAGTGTAATGCAGATCTGTCCTTGACATTTGATTATTTGGATTGATGGTGGACAAGGCATGTAATGATCTTTCAGTGGCCTGAATTTCATTATTACCTTGAGCCGGAGGGACGCAAAGATCTGTCATTTTGGGTGCATCAGAGCTCAAAAATCTCGTCCTAGCTGTACATTGTACTTGTTCTTTCTCGAGACCTAGTAGTAGAGAACTGAATTTTTTTCTCAAAAAAACAATTTGAATCTTAGAATCTCTTGTTCACATTCTTGAGCTGAGAGTCAATCGGAAACAACCTCTTTACCTCTGAGGTAGGGAATAAGGTCTGCATAATCTCTACCCTCCCTAGACCCCAAAGTGGGGGACTACATTGTGTATATGTTGTTATTGTTGTTGTAATCTCTTGTTCACCATTTTGGTACCCACATGCCATTTTCATATCTGGGGGATGCATTGCAATGTTGATATGCTTGAATATGTTCGTCCTTTTGGTACCTGGTGTTCTTTCGTGTTCAAGATTCTAATTGCATGATGATTCTTGAAATTTGCAGATGGGTCCATCATTTCCTGTTACAATACAGTCGTTATCGATTGCTGCAGACCGCCATGCAAGGAAGTATGTTCAATGATAGTATCTGAATAGAAGATCAAATTTTATTGACTTGATACCCTCTCTTAATAGATCCAATTTTAACTTGGTACTTTGTTGTACTTATTTGTTTAAATTTCTTGATTTTCCCACATTAGAAAAGGGTGTTTCCTAGTTAGTTTTGTTTCTTCCCCTTTATTGTAATGATCTTTGCCCAGCCCTGCTTGAAACCCCTTTTAACACAAAATTCACTACTGTTGCTTCACATTTTTATTGTTCTATCATAGAGAAACAGGTATGTTTTCTGTTCTATGATTAACAAGACCTTTCTTTTCTAGAGAGTTCAAATAGTTGAACACATCTACTGGAAGACTAGAAAATTTTCAAAACAAGTAGTTAAGTTACCCCTCTCCTCCCCTGTACCAGGGAATTGCTTAGATAGCTGATTTGAGGCTTGTTGTTTAAGGTATAGTTGAAGTTTATACTTCTTTAGATTATTTTTTTTAGTTTTGAAGAACTAAAGACGCTAGGTCATGAAGTTAGGCTTGCCAAAGCTTAATTTCAGATAGTAAATGAAAGTAAAAAGAGAGTCTTGACATAACTGATAAAGTTGTTAGATTTAAGTCGTGAAAATAAATCTCTTGAAAAAATGTAAGTAAGGTTGCCTGTGGTGGAACCAATTTTACCTTGGTACTTTGTTGTAACGGTATGAAAATAAATTCACAATACGGGTGTGTAATAGTTTAAGCATCACAATAGTTTAATCGTGTAATTTATTTTTTGTGTCAAGTTTTAAGAGAGAATTTATGGCTTTTCCCTTAGTAAAATTATATGCATTGAATAATTAACATCTATATTGATATTGATATGCTTTATGTTTTAGTGGCAACAAAGGTCGCTGCTAATGCCTATAATAGTCGCCACTAAGTCGCCGCTAAGGCCTATAATAGTCGCCACTAAAAGTTTTTTTTAGTTATAACTATAGTCGCCGCTAATGCCACTAAAAGTATGTTTTGTGACAACAATGGTCGCCGCTAAGGCCTATAATAGTCGCCACTAAAAGTATGTTTTAGTGACAACAATGGTCGCCGCTAAGGCCTATAATAGTCGCCACTAAAAGTATGTTTTAGTGACAACTATAGTCGCCATCAAAAGTATGTTTTAGTGCCAACAATAGTCGCCGCTAATGCCTTTAATAGTCGCCACTAAAGGTTTGTTTTTAGTGGCAACTATAGTCGCCGCTATTGCCTATAATCGTCGCTACTAAAAGTATGTTTTGTGACAACAATAGTCGCCGCTAATGCCTTTAATAGTCGCCACTAAAAGTATGTTTTAGTGACAATTATAGTCGCCGCTAATGCTTATAATAGTCGCCACTAAAAGTATGTTTTAGTGATAACTATAGTCGCCGCTAATGCCTATAATAGTCGCCACTATTGCCTATAATCGTCGCCACTAAAAGTATGTTTTGTGACAACAATAGTCGCCGCTAATGCCTTTAATAGTCGCCACTAAAAGTATGTTTTAGTGACAACTATAGTCGCCGCTATTTCCTATAATCGTCGCCACTAAAAGTATATTTTTAGTGACAACTATAGTCGCCGCTAATACATTTATTAGTCGCCACTAAAAGTATGTTTTTAGTGACAACTATAGTCGCCACTAATGCATTTAATAGTTGCCACTATAAGTATGTTTTGTGACAACAATAGTCGCCGCTAATGCCTTTAATAGTCGCCACTAAAAATATGTTTTAGTGTCAACAATAGTTTAGTGTACCTTATCGAAAATGTTATAACTATTTGAAAAGGTTTACTGGCGACTATTAAACATTTGTTAACACTATCTTTTGTTATCTATAAATAAAGGAATATTCTCTTATTTTAAAATAACAAAAATTCTGAACCTCTTCTTATTCTTCATAATTAAATATTCGTGTACTTTTTTCCTATTGAGTGGCTTACTGACACCATTACTTATGTCACAGATCCTGATATGTATTTTATAGTCATTAATTTATACTTATGTTATTAAGGATAAATGATAAGATGTTATAATTTTCATTTTCATTTACATTATTAATGTTTTTTACTACGTAAGCTTGTATGTAAGATAATATAGTGTTTTAATTTTAATGATAAATATATTTAAAGTACTATTTTAAAATTTTCATGATAATAAATTTTGCGTATGCACAAATAATTTTACTACTAATAAAAATAAGTCAAAATTATAAGTTACTAACTCGGTATTCATAAGTTAATTATGACACACTCTTGTTTGCTCTGGCTTTCATTCCTATAAAATCCACTTTCCCGGCGTTCCACCGGAAAGTTCATCGGAATGTCTACTAAAGAACTCTACCGGAGAATTCAGCGTTTCTACAGTTTTCAACCCAAAATGGTGAGTCACTTTCATCGCCAAATGCACACAATATCCGACGAAGAAAACTGCGCGTTGAAAGTGCAGACCCTTCTCAAGAATAAAGCAGATAAATCAGTGAGTGACATTTTTCAATCTCTAAGTAATTGCAATTTCACATTATCTGAAGATTTCATTCTAAACGTGCTTAAACGGCACCGTTCTGATTGGAAACCAGCTTTTACCTTCTTCAAATGGGTATTAGCAGGTGAAAATCCAAGTGGGTATTCACCAAATACTGAATCTTTCAATGAAATTCTCGAAATTCTTGGTCGTATGAGACGTTTTGATGAACTCAACCAAGTGCTCGACGAAATGTCTAAGAGAGGAAATTTGGTTAATGAAAGAACTTATGGTATTGTGATTAATAGATATGCTGCAGCTCACAGAGTTGAAGATGCAAAAGAGTTTTTCTATAAGAGGAAATTTTTTGGTTTGAAGCTTGATCTTATTGCTTTTCAGACTCTTCTTGTGTGTTTATGCCGATTCAAACATGTTGAAGATGCTGAATTCTTGTTCCATAATAAGATAAATGAGTTTAAGGATAACATTAAAACGCGGAATATTATTCTGAATGGATGGTGTGTTTTGGGTAATTCACGAGAGGCGAAGAGGTTTTGGAATGATATTGTAACTTCAAAATGTAAGCCGGATAAATTTACATATGGGATATTCATCAATTCACTATGTAAATCAGGGAAAATAAGCAGGGCAGTAGAGTTGTTCCAGACAATGTGGGAAAAAGGGTGTAAGCCAGATGTTGCAATTTGTAATTGTATTATTGATGGATTGTGTTTCAAGAAGAGAATTCCTGATGCTCTTGAGATTTTCCATGAAATGAATGAGAGAGATTGTTTACCTGACGTTGTAACTTATAATTCGTTGATTAAGAATTTATGCAAGATTAGGAGGATGGAGAAAGTTTATGAGCTTTTAGATGAGATGGAAACGAAGGGAGAGAGTTGTTTGCCAAATGCTAGAACTTATGGTTACTTGTTGAATTCTGCCAAGACGTCTGAGGAAGCTATTGGGATTTTGGAAAGGATGAATGAAAACCAGTGTAAGATGACTGGAGATATTTACAATTTGTTGTTGAGGTTGTTTATGAGCTGGGATAATCAAGATAAAGTAAAGAGTATGTGGGATGAGATGGAGAGGAGTGGACTAGGACCCGATCAACGATCCTATACAATTATGATTCATGGTCTTTATGAAGGGGGAAGATTAGAGGATGCTTTGTCTTATTTTAATGAGATGATATCAAAGAGTATGGTGCCCGAGCCACAGACGAACAAGTTGGTGGATGCTATGAACACGTTAAAGGAGAAAGGAAAGGAATCGAAGAAGATGGAAATAACGAAAAGGGGAAGGAAGGCCAAGAATACTGGTTAATACATGCTCAGCTAATTATTTTTCTCTTGGCATGCTATGTGTTTACGTTAAACTGAGAAATGCAAGCACTTGGAGGGGCTTCTATAGAATGCTAGCAAACTAAGGTCAGGAAATTTTTTTGTTATGTGCCTCACTCGACTACACTAGTCTTGTGAGGCTTTTGTCTCAGAAAAAAGTGGACCAAACAGTATTAAGATTTGGGTCCACTTTTTTTGTGAGATAAAACGAAGCCTCACACAGCTAGTGTCAATTGTGCGAGGCACATAATAAAGTTTTTCCAAGGTTTGTCATATATATCTCATGGAATGGCCATGAGGAATTTGGAGTGCACTTTTGGCTTGTAACAAGTTTCTTGTGTTCTTATGCTGATATATGTTGAAATAAACTTGGAGACATGAAAACTTGATAGCATTTCCTTCTTATCATGTCATTTCTTAAAGCAATGCACTTATACAAAATAATTATAATCTCAAAACTATAATTCTGAGATAATTTTGTTTGTATACCAAACGATAGGTATAGAACGAGTTATAACCTATGGAAAGTGTGTATTTATACGTCCACATTTTAATTAAACACAGATAGAATTTAAAATAATTTTCTACTTGAGCTTCAATTTTGGAGAGAGAACAAATATGTTGATCAGTAAAAAAATATTTTTATTTAACTTAATCATTTTTTATCAAATAAATGGTTATCTGGTAAAGTATTCTACACGTTATATTAAAAACAATATTTCTCATATAATGATAATGGCATATCAATAAATTTTATCAACAGCCAAAATCCTCTTTTCTTGGGAAGTAAAATCATAAACACAAAACAAAACTTTTATTTGATCATAGATTTCAAAAAAAAAATATTAAAAATATTGTTTATCCATGAAATTCGATTACTTTTGAAAATTTATCATATTTCTTTTTTTTATATTTCAATTAAATCTATGATAGAATGCTAGAAAAGATTAAAAAACTGTTATATCCAAAAGACAAACCAGCAAAGCCATGACATCATTTAATTGATCACCACGACAAAACCTTCTTTTCCACCACTCCTCTTACTTGGATACTTCCAGTGTCTTAACACCTTCTAGATTCTTATCTTATACAATAAATTTCTTCCACCTATGCCATGACATCATTGCCAAATTTTTTTTTACTGATTGTGCTGTCCCTATCAGCTTTCGCGCATTTCAATTAATCTCACAAGATATGATAACTCTGTCTACCAAGTTTAGGACGGATAAAAAGAATCACCTAATGTTCATCATTATCATTCTTTTTGGGATTCATAATGGTAACAATTCGAATCAATTTACGTACATTTCAATTATATATTTGAACATCATCCACCAAAACTTAAGCAAGTCTTAATTTTTTTTCTTTTTCATCTCTCTATTAAATTTAAAAACTTGTCTACATTATTTATATTTATTTTATTGACCATTAAGCTACGCTTTGAATGCAACATCATTCTCACTCTTGATGACCAAGACAACTCATTCTTTGTCCCCACATACTTCTTACATATCTTGGCCTTATATATAACCAATCACAAGGGTTATTATAATCAATACCAATATTACACACCTATCCACAAAATCCACTTTCCTCTTTTAAGTTTCAAACAATATCAAAAGTACAAGCTTGTACCAAAAAAAATGTCAAGTACCAAGAAAATAGAGTTGATCTTCATTCCTAGTCCAGGAATTGGCCATTTAGTGTCCACAGTAGAAATGGCAAAGCTTCTCATAACTAGAGAAAAAAACATGTCCATTACAGTTCTCATTATCCAATCACCTCATGACAACAAGCTCCCTTCTTATATTCAATCATTAACCAATTTCAGCTCAAGTTTGAAATTCATTCAACTCCCTCAAGATGACACTGTTTTGCAGCTACGCAAAAGTAACCTTTTCACCTCCTTTATTCCTGCTCATAAGCCTGCAGTTAGAGATGTTGTAGCTGAAATTATCAAGTCACAATCAAATATTACACTAGCAGGTATATATTTCAAATTCATTCCATGTATGATTATTTAACTTTATCTGTCCAAAGCTTTGGTTCAGTAATAAGCGATGTTGCTTAGATTCTTCAAAAATGTCGACGGGTGTGTGTCGGATACTCCAAAAGTAGTGTATATAATTTTTTGGAGAGTAACATAGGTGATAAGCACACAACTTGTGATTTATAGACTAGATGCATGTCATGAGTTCGACCACTACGGCAAAAAAAAAAAGATTGGTACTTCCTTCCGTCCAAACTTTATGATACTTATTGGATTTCGAGATTCAAATAGTTTTTCTTAACTATGATATTTTAATGTGCCTCTTAAGTATTTAAAATTATTGGTTATTGTGACTTATTATATTTTTCAAGTAGTTTTCAAATAAGAATTTTATTTCCAAAAGCTTAAAGATTCTATTTCTGAATTCATTGTCAAAATTTAAAAGTTTGACTCTCCGAATCCAAATGATGCCGCCTAAATTATGACAGGGCGAGTATTTAAGTTGAAAGGGGTGTTCCCCCCACTACACCAACCTTCTCAATTTAACGCGACTAGAGAAAGTATTTCAATGACTTTATTGTTATTGTGGGTAGAGTAAAGCTTAGTTTTTATTTTTTATGCTACAATGATAGTTTTGAAATTTTAGTCTTTCGATGGGTAAAGTTCTAGTAATTATATGCGATATTAACGTGCAGGTATTGTCATCGACTTATTTTGCACCTCTATGATAGACGTGGCCAATGAATTCGAGCTACCAACCTATGTTTTCTACACCTGTGGTGCAGCTCCTCTTGGTCTTCAGTTCCATATGCAGAGCCTTAGTGATGACTTTGGAAGAAATATTACTAATTACAAAGATGACCCTGAAGCAGAACTTTCTATATCAACATATTTTAATCCATTTCCTGCAAAATGTTTGCCCTCTGTCATGTTAGACAAGGAAGGAGGTTCCACCATGTGTCTTGACCTTACAAGAAGGTTTCGAGAAACAAAAGGTATAATGATTAATACCTTTCTTGAACTGGATTCTCACGCGATAAACTCCCTCTCACGAGACAAGAATATACCACCGGTATACCCTGTGGGACCGGTATTTAACCTTAATAGCGTTCAAGGTGAGAACTTGAGTTCATCAGACCAGAATATTATGAAATGGTTAGATGATCAACCCCCTTCATCTGTAGTGTTTCTCTGTTTTGGTAGCGGAGGAAGTTTTACGGTAGAGCAAGTTAAGGAAATAACATATGCTCTCGAGAATAGTGGGTGTCGGTTTTTGTGGACATTGAGACAACCACCACAGAAAGATGCAAGACTTCCAGGTGACTATGAAAATTTTGAAGAAGTATTGCCAGAAGGGTTCTTGCAAAGAACACAAGGGATTGGAAAGGTATTGTTGTTGTTTTTCTTTCTTTTCTTTTTTTCTTATGGAGCCAGGTCCCTGATCCATATTCAAAGCTCGAACCTGAAACCTTTGGTTAAGACTGGAGGCGCGTTGATTTTATTTTGAATGATTTAAAACCTAGCGTGCTAAAAAGAATAACATTTTATTTTATTTTTAAAAAAAAAACATATCCAATTTTTCATAATTTTATCTTTTGGCTCCTCATTTTCTCACCCTCTTCAAGAATCCATGTTCTTTCTTTTTTTGGCTCCAAATTCCTATATAAACAGTTGAGAGATTTAAGAGTTCTCCGAACTTCTATTCGAGTATACATTACAAAATTTCTAGATGATGCATTGTATTTTGGGAGTACGCTGTCACTCGTTATCTAGATATAAAATCCACTTTGAAGACAGCGCCTTTCATAGTGCGCTATTATTGTTTCACATTGCAACTTCATTTTATCTTTTTTTATTTAATAATCATAGCATCTTATTATTTCCATCTCTACTATTTTTCAACAGGTGATAGGATGGGCACCTCAATTGGCCATTTTATCTCACAGAGCAGTGGGTGGCTTTGTGTCGCACTGTGGATGGAATTCGACTTTGGAAAGCATCTATTTTGGAGTGCCAATGGCTACTTGGCCAATGTACGCAGAGCAGCAAGCAAATGCGTTTCAGTTGGTTAAGGATTTGGAAATGGCAGTCGAGATTAAGATGGATTACAGGAAGGAACCGACAGGGACGATGGGCCAAGAAGTTATAGTGAAAGCAGAGGAGATTGAGAAAGCAATAAGGGAACTTATGGACCCGGAAAATAAAATCCGGATGAAAGTAAGGGAGATGAAGGAGAAGAGCAGAGCAACAACCATGGAAGGTGGCTCTTCTTACACTTCTATTGGAGGTTTCATCCAGAGTATCATGGAGAATACTCAATGATTAGCTGCTTTGATATGTTTTTCCTTGAGCCGAGGGTCTATCAGAAACAACCTCTCTACCTCTACAAGGTAGGGGTAAGGTTTGCGTACACTTTACTCTCCCCCGACCCCACTTGTGGATTACGTAGAGTATGTTGTTGTTGTAATTTGATCAATAAAGTTGGTTCTGTACCCTCGTTTCTAAGCTACTAGTAAAGGTTGCCCGTGCTGAGCACGACCAAGATTGTATTAGTTGTTATAATATCTTTTTTAGCTCAATTTGTTTCACATGACATACAAATACTTCAAATAGTTTTTAGCTCACACGCCCAAGCACATATAGATCAGCATCCCCATTCAAAACGAAAAATTAAGCAAAAAAAAGAAAAGAGGAAGAAGAACCCACTTAAAAGAGTGTTAAAGAAAATAACAAGAAAACAAAATATTTAAGAAAAAAAGAGTGAACAAAAATGAAAGAGAGAAGAAGAACCCACCATAGAAAGAGTGAAATTTCTTTTGTAAGCTGTAATTGTCATGGAATCAGCTCATCAAAGTGAAAGCAGCAACTCAACCGATGTTCCAGCCTGCTTTCTGTTGAAGAGTAGTTAATCTCTACTCTCTGTAGTTATGATCAAGCTGATATTACTTCCAAGTCTTAACTGAAAAAAACTTAGTGCTTTTAAAATTATTGTGTATAACTTTTAATTACTTGATCTCGATGTTTATGTTGTACCTATATAAATGGTCTTCTCAAGCCTTCTATATTACAATTAAGAAGTATCTGCAAAGGCATGCAACTCAGCAAACAAGTTTATTTACAAGTTAATGGATGGGTCTGGTTAAGCCATATGAATGGTTTGATGTGTCATCACTTTCAGTTTCCTCGGACATACAAAACGAAGATAGAGATGAGGTAGAATTCTTACTACATTCTTTAATTTCAAGACCTTATCTATAATCCAATAACTATACATATGTCAGGCTATACTAAAGAATTATTGCATAGTATGAGTTTAAAGAGCCAAGTCTAATGGTTAAAAAAAAAGAAGCTATTTTCTAAGTTGCTCTACTTTTGATCTCTTATCAACTACATAGCAGAAGCTTAAGTTGTATAATTTGCTGGTTTTCCTTGAAAATCTACAGCTTGATGTTGTTTCTATAATATTTGCATGAAAATGACATGTAGTTCCTTTCATTTTTGATTCTTCATCATAACCCCTTCCACTTAAGTTCATCTAATTGTTTCTAAACATCGAATCTATGCAGAGGTTTGATCTGACAGTTACTGCCAAGGAATCTACTTTCTAATCATTCTTCATAGTGCATGTTTATTATGAGCTTTCCATTTGTCAGCTGAAGCATGTTAATTTATATTAGTTTAGGCTTTTTGGTAGGTCAAAAAATAAGCAAACGTTACCAATAATCATTAATGATCAACAACGGAAATCATGAGTTAATGGCAGATTTTGTGCTTACTTAAGCTGGTTAAAGATGGCTAGCTAGAAGTGCTAATAGGAGAATTGCATCTTCCAATCGAAACAGGTAAACTTGTTCCATTCAATGTAGGCTTTCAATATCATCTTTTGGTCCTTTACAAGTGGTTCCATTTCTATTCGATATGTCCAAGAATATACTTAGGGTTCTTTAGGGTGTTGAACCTTGCTATTATATTCGAGGATACACTTCGTAAGCACTTATGGGTCACTTTATCATATGGGAGTAAAAATCAAGGTACATCATCATTTTCAAGAGGGAGAAGAGTTCCTTTGTTCCATAAGAGGGACAGATGTGCCACGAATGTCATCTCATAAATGGATACCACTATTGTAAGGTCATAACTGGAAAAAAAATGACAAATACCTTCCTTTCATTTTATTGCCACAACTTTTTACGAGGTATTTTTTTCTTTCCAGATCTGTTGTTTGTGCTTTCATTGTTCATTGTTGACAAATATATTCATCTTAGTAACCATACAAAAAAAGCTAAGGGAGACGGTAGTCTCATTAGTGCTTTCAGACACTTGAGAACAAAAGGGAAAAATTGGTTGAATACATTTGATAGAAACAAAGGGTAAATTTGGTTGTAAACCACGATGTAGAGTTAGCTTACAAAGTCGAGAGTAGTGTATGAAGAGGAGAAACTGCAACAAAAAGCCTTAGCTACAAGTTGCTTACAGTTATTGACTTATGAAAAGAACAAAGTTTCAACTGGTTAAACTTACTTCTCAGTGCCGGATCTTCTTTGTACAGAAATATTAGGCACATGGGCACAAGCCATCTAGTAAACGGTTACTAGAGTGATCAGCCTAACCTTCCATTGCCTTAACCAAGTTTCCTTTCCCACTCCTAATGTATTTATTCTCCCTTCATCCATACTTTTAAACTTTTTTCTTGATCAAGACAGGAAAACTTTACCTAAATATAAGGATTTTTTTCTCATCTGTTTGCACATTGCAGCAGAGAAGTTGATAATAATCAAACAACCACACACAAGATGAGTTTAAGGTCAATCCAACTAGAGAAATAGAGGCATTACTTTCTACAAACCACAGGAACCAATCCCCACAATCATCAGTATACTGCATCATAAGACCCTTCAAAGAATCTGAACTGAATAGATTAACATAAACTCAATTGAATCATATTCAAGCAACCATCAAGGAAGAGAGTTTAAAGGAAAGTACCTGTCAGATATAAGTTTGCCCAATACTCAATGTGTTGGTGAAATGTGAGAAGTAAAATCCACTGGCAAATATATCTTAGGATTCTTCGGATCAGGGACCCAATGTATCTCACTCATGTTTGGTTTCTCCACATAGGCCATGGTAAACTCTCCCACTTTTTCTGCCTTGCCTCGCTTACCTGCCCGTAATACATGGTTATTGCGGTTATTGCGAATATAAGAAAAGATGCCATTTTCTAACCGGATGATATCCCCAGGCTCAAAAACATCACATTCATCACCCCACATTTGAAAGTGAACCGCAGCTGTCTCATCTGCAACTAGTGCCAAACACGTCTTGTGTTGCCCTTCCAAACCTATCATCCCTTTGTCCAAAACAATAAATTTTGTGTTTATATTGTTCAATGCAGCAGGTACGATGTCTTTTAGAAACTGCATCCTTTGACAATATGATACAATATCTGCAACCAAAAATTTCCAAACTGTCCTAATCACCACAGGCAACAAAAAATTTAACTTTTCCGCACTCTTTTTCAGATCAAGAAATTTAATGATTTTATTCACTATGTATTGGTTATATTTACAATATTCTCCTGATTACGTAATATGTAATCGATTGAAAGGTACATTTTGTTTATAAAATTTGTTTGCATTTCACTAAATTTTCTTAAAGAAGATAACACAACCATCACTTAACAACCATATACTCTTACCTTCATCTACTGGTTATGGTCCAAATAACTAGCTGTGTCACCCACCCCTCTAAAAAAATCTAGAAAACAATTACAAGGACACCCCCCTCCCTAGATTTGCCTAAATTTCTAGCATGAAGTGTAATAAGTAAGCATATATTTCTTGAAAACCAAGTCTAGGAATCATATAAAGAATACAAGGCATCAAATAAACATGCTTGTTAAAGGACTTACATTCTTCTAATAATGAGAAAGAATGGGTCAAATCGAACTGAGTACTCAAGGATCGTTTGGTAGCTAGTAAAGAAGCAACTTACTCAAGTATTAATTTATGAATTAAGTTATACAATGTTTGGTAGCAAGTTAGGAAGTAAGTTATACATGTATAACGTTTGATATGCAAGGTATGACGGAATTTGTATATTATCTTGTGCAGGATAGAAGATGAAATAACTAATACCCGCATAACTAATACATATTTTACTAATACCTGCATAATTCTAACCAGCTACCAAAGGATCCTAATGACAAACTATTTTTCCTAGGGCATTTTATCAAACACATGGAGTGCATAGGCTCTCTATTAGAGAGAAAGAAGAAAACAACAGACTTTATTGTTGAGACTATTGCCCCAATAGTAGGTTCTTGTTTGAAGCATATAGAAGTAATTAGTATTTAAAGATGGTTGAAGGCGTCAATTGGTCAGAAATAGAATGTTATTTCAACTATAATATCACAACTTCCAATTTCAAATGCCAACTACTGAAAAACAGAAACCCAATATAGAAAATCCAAGAACCAATCCAAAACCATCAATGTAAGCTCAAAAACCAACTTATAGGCACAAACTTCATGAAACAAGATTTACCATTGCATAGCATAAGCAGTATTCCATATTCTATGATTTTTTAGTATAATATCACACAACTCCCTCAATGTTCAAATCCCAACTACTAAGGAACAGAACTCCAGTCAATAAAAGTTCATCAAAAAAGAAATCCAAAAACATCAATGGAAGCTCAAAAACTAACTAAAAGACACAAACTTTATGAAACAAGATTTACCATTGCATAGCATAAGCCGTGATACAAACTCTAAGAATTTCCCAGTATAATATTACACAATTCCTCAATGTTTATACACTTATTCTACCAAGAAACAGAAACTCAATTCACGAAAAGTCAGAAAGGATCCAAAATCATCAATTTAAACTCAAAAACCAACTAAAAGACGCAAACTTTATGAAACAACATTTACCATTGCATAGACTAAGCTGTAATACACACAATCACAACTGTGATATATGAAGCTCATATGATTCTTTAGCTACTTCAATCTCTTGTGAAAATGACTGACATGAATGAATGCAGTGGAGTTCGTTAGTTTTGCCTCAAATCTATTTAAGTTGGATAAAGACATACTATTAATTATTAAAGTAGACTAATCCTATATCACCCATAAAAAATGATTAGTATATCTACAGATGATGAATCAAAAGAGCATAACAACGACACTGCCAAAAAAAAAAGCTAATTGACAAAGATACACACTTGTTTAATAAAAAAAAATGCCCTTCTAATTGGTTAATTCTTTTGAATAAGTTTTTGTTTGAGGCTAAGCTTCACAACAAATTAGTTAACTACTGCAATTGAAGTCTCTGGATCCAACAAATTAGTTAACTACTTTCATTACCTTTGAGAATGCAGAATGGATGTGCAGCGCTGCTGCGACGTGCGGCACTGCTGCTTCTGCGACGGCGACCTGCTCCGAGTTGCGAGCAGCGTGAGGCGGAGACTCAAGAGGGACGGATTTCACCTGAGTCGATATTTCATTTTTTTTTCTTTATATATATATATTTAAAACACCGACCGATCGGTATCGTCAATTAAAATTATTAAATACCTTTAATAAATATGGATATCAAGAAATCAATACTATTTAATAATAATCTAAATATACAAACTTCTTGAGGTCGGTGTTTATTAATTTATTTTAATATACCGACCTCTTGAGGTCGATTTTATTTATTAAAATTATATAAATTTAAATTTATTGATTGACAGAGGTTTATCAATATAAAATTTTATATATAATAGATATTGATTACTTCATAATATCAACATCTTTAATTAATAACGTATTTTATAGCTGAACTATTAATATATAGGACTTGATTTGTTAAACTACTCAACGAGTATATATAATCTCATACCATCAATGTATTTCATACATTTTTGATGAATTATCACTCTACCTTTTGCCTACAACATCACAATATGAGAAATCCATTTTAAGTCCGAACATACGAACCTTGATAGAATTTGATATATATAATTTTGTTTAAATCTATAGTTCCCAAAAGACACAAAGACACATTGTTCATCTTACTTGTATTAATTTCCAATTCTAGATCTGTTTTTAGTTTGGGAATTGGCTGTGTCACATGATACTAATTAACAAGCCACTGATTAGCATACAAAACCAGGCTGTCCCTTTAGATATGTCTATAATACCAGGGCCGGCTCTTGCCTATAAAATTTTAGGCATTGGCCTTAGGCCCCCAATTTTTGGGGGCCTCAAATTTTTATAAATAAAAAATTATGTATCTTAACCTCATTCAAATAGAAGAAATTAAGGAAATATTGTTTTGGATTCTTATATTTTTTTCGTTAACACTCACATTATTTATCTTTTGTAACTCTTTTTGCACTTTATTTCTTCAAATCTTTGATAGTTAGAGTAATACACTCTCAAAAATATGAATCAATAGTCGAAAAGTATTTAACAAAGTGCATTACAATTTATTTTTTTAATTTATTTGTTAATTTTCATATTAAAGTAGGTATACCAAGTTATCAACTTTTTGAATCAAATTCTATGATTCTAACTCTTATCTTTAAAGTTTATCAACTATTACTTATAAAATTGTGTTAATAATTCATATAATAATTGTCTCAATAAAAGGATGTTTTTCAATGTTAAATTGATAAAATCTTACTTAAAACTAATAATTAAAAAGTAGTTTGAAATATCATTTATATAAAGATATTAAGTAGTAATTTACATCTAGAAATTTAGAAAATAAATAGATATATATAAAATTTATATAGATTTTAGGCCTCTAATAAAAATTTCGCTTTAGGCCACAAATTATGTTGAGCCACCCCTGTATAATACGTATCTATAACTATAGATTAATGCATTAATTGCATTTAGAAATAATACAATTATTAGTGCTTGGTTTAGATATGGTCAAATTTTCTGGTCAAGTCCATTCTTTGAGAAACATTTAACATTAGTATATATATATGAAAAAGAAGCTCACTTTAACGAGCGTTGCAAGCTTTTTTCTACGAGGGCGCTTCTAATAAAAAAAATTATAAGTATCTAAAGTAATCATATGAACAAAAAATAATTTGTTAGAACTGATAAAATTTCAAGCAAAAATAAAATTACAAAAAACATCGTGGATAATCTCGAATTAGATCATGAAATATTAAAAAAAAATTAAACTGAAAAAGTTTTACTTCTTCTACAAAAACTAAAAATACATTCCTGATAAAAGGTTTAAAATAAAATGTACAGCCTGAGTAAATGAGCAAGTACAACTGATCACAGCGTAAATTCTTGAACAATTCGGGTCAGCTCAAAACCCGACTCCAGCCGCCCCGAACCCAAATGTAGCTCGTCGATGTGGCTCAATCTTCATATTCTTCCAGAAACAAGTCTCCGGCACAAGCTTAGCCGTTACCCCTGCCGCCGTCCTCATCGGCTCCGACTTGCACCTTGTCAACACTAACGGCTCGTAAGCCACTGCGTTTACCAGTTTCTGCTCTATCATCGTTGCCATGGACATGGCCGGCGAAATTCTGGTCGCCGGAAAAGAACACGATGACCTTGGTGGTTGTAGAAGGAGGTGTTGTTGTTTACTCTTGTCAATGCTTCGCCTTCTCTTTGGATCCTCGGGAATTTCATTCTTCTTCTTCTTCTTCACTGTTTTAGCTTGTTTCAGTTCGGTGCTGCTGTATACCCACGTTTCCTTGGAAACTTCCATGGATAGTTTGGGTTCGCACATCATTAGCAGCAAGCAATCTGGAAGAATTGATTCGTTCTGTTGTTTTCTCGATTCTTTTTCGATTTCATTGTTTGAAAATGCTGCATCAGATTTTGCTTCTTCTTCTTCTTTGTGTTCGTGTTGAATTTGCTTTGCATCTTCTCTATCAATGTGTTCTAACAAGAGTGTTTCTTCAATTACCTTTTTTATAATTGATTTGAATCTCTCTTCTTCTGCATCTTCGTCCAATGTTGCATCTTCTTCGTTTTCTGAGAAAGATGAAAAACTCTGAATGCTGCTGGTTTCTTCTTCTTTTTTCTCTGATTCAAGGAGTTGATTATTTGTTTGATCAACAATGGAGTTTACTTCTACTGCTGCTGCTGCTACAAGTGCCTTTATCACACTCTCTTGTTCCTCTGTTTCTGGTGTTAATTCATGGCATTTGAGCTTTTCTTCATCTTTACTACTTTCTGCTTCTGCATTCTCTTCATTTTCCACAAGATCTACAGAAACACAACTAGTTTCCTGTAGTACTTTGCATTCGATGTTTTCTGTATCTACTAGTTCTTCCACATCCGCATTTTCTCCGATTTCTTTCTCATCTTCTTCAACTTCTTCATTAGTTTCTTTTCGAGCAGGTGATTCCCAGAATCGATTAGTAATATCCGCCATTTTCATAGGATCAGATCGACATCTCATTAGAAGCAAAGCATTTTTAGGTGGAATGCAAATGCTAACTCTGGCTTTCTCTTCCTTCATTTCAACACTCCCATCTTCATGATCCTTAAACTCAATACCTTCAAACACATGCCTTCTTGAGCTTCTCATAGTACTTTGCATTTCCTCCATTTTCTCGTCTTCCTCTTCCTTCACATTATTCGTCACCACCAACTCAATCCCTCTCGTTTTGTCATCTGCTTCACCATCTTGCAATGCAACTAGCCATCTAGCAACAACATCCTCACATCTCCTCTGCCCATTATTATTATCAACTTCTCTAGATCCATTAACTTTATCCTCTTGTTTTCCTTTCTCATTCGAAAAACACGAAGACCGACATGGAAACAAACAGCTAAACTCTCTCAAAGCTTCATATATCGTCACTGGCAAATGTACCCATCTCTGATTTCTATGCGCCACCGCTACCGCCGCAGCACATTGATCTTGCGCCTGTAAATGCACACTAGAACTCCTCTGATTCTGAATCAAAACTCCCCTTTCTTCTTCCAACTTCCTGAAACTTATATCACTCCTTCTATTAGACAAATTCCGTGTTTGCCTAACTTTCTTCTTCGTCTTCATTTTCACCTGACCAATACAAGTCACCTTCGGAGACGAAGGTTCCGGGTTATCAAAACCCGACCCCCGTTTCTTTCCGGTGGTAGTAGGAAAAGTAGCTGGGGATTGTCCACCTTTAATACTGCCATTAGCTTTAAGCCTCCGGCTAAGGGAAGTGGGAAGAGTAAGAGGTGGATCATGCCGAGCATGGCTAGGACTAAGCATGGATTTGGTAAGTTTCATTGAAGAAGAAGAAGTAGAAAGGGTACAATAAAACAGATGAAGAGTTTTCACTAGTAATGGGATAATGGTTTCTTTGTATTCAGCACATTGTTGTTGTAGGTAGCCATGGATTGGGGATCCATGTGGGGTTTGAAAGTGTAGAAAAGCTGTGTTTTTTGTGGCAGCAGAAACAGAAAATGCAGCAAAAGGAGATGTGCGTGTGGAGTTTGTTGAAAGCAAAAGCTATGGGGGAAAATGGGAAGATGATTGAAATGTTGTTTGTCTTTAGATGATTATTGGGGTAGGGCTAATTGCCTAATGTACAATGTAACTCTTTTCATCTCGACACGACACAAATAGCTTTTCGAAAATAATATTTCTACGTTCATAAGGTAATATAAGATCTGCGTATATTCTATTCTACTCAGACCTACTTAGCGAGACTTCACTAAATATGTTGTATTTTGATTTAACATAAAATTTAAGAAAGTAAATAAGACTGGTGAATCTTACGTTCTTAAGATAAAAATATGTAAAATGTATCAAAATATCATATAATTTTATGATCTTAAACATAAACATAGGAAGATGATTGAAATGTTGTTTGTCTTTTAGATGATTGATGGGGTAGGGCTAATTGCCTAATGTACAATTTAATATTGCCAGATTCACAGTAATGACAAAAAGGGAACTCTAATCGATTAAACAAAGCCCAAAACATTAGCCATAATTAGAGAGATTAGTAAATAACATCATGAAGTCTCTCAACGGTAAACTCGCCAACAACAACAACAAAGTGAAATCTGAGTTAGTGTACATAAATCTTATTTCTATATTCTAGAGGTAGAGTCGTAGAGAGACTGTTTTCGGAGAATCTTGGATTCTAAGTGTAGTAAATCAAAATAGTAACGAAAATTAAAATGGTAATGCAGAAAACATGACAAGTAATAAAAAAGTAACCTTCATGATAGGAACAATAACCTCATCAAAATAGTGCAAGCTAAAAACACGATAAACAACAAAATGGAACATCTAACAAAAATTATAATTTATATGAATAAAGTTAATACTATGACAAATACGGTGCTTCAGCCTATCACAAAGCCTAATCCTATCAAAAAGTATGAAAATGCTCCCCTATCTCCTAATTTTCTACTCTAATCGACAACCTCAATTTAATTTCTCCTCATTCTCATCCCAAAAACAATATAAAGTGTAATTTTGCAAAAACGAACTCAGAATTATTAATTTATGAGTTTCGATCATAATTTAAGCCAAAATCCATAAAGCCGCAACCTATATAGCATATTAAAACGTCCTCTTTAGTCTAGCTTGCATAGCATGTGCTACTTCTAAGTTTGGTTGTCATATTTCACTAGATCAGAAGATGGACTTTGAGTATAATAATAATAATGTCTTCTCCGTTTCATTTTATATGAGTTAGTTTGATTTGATACAGAATTTAAGAAAGAAAAAAAGATGTTTAAAACTTGTGGTGTAGAATAAATGATAAATGTTTGTGTGAGTATAAATCATTTCATTAAGGGTAAAATAAATATCTTAAAAAATAAATTATTACCTAATATAAAAAAATATCATTCTTTTTTAGACAGACTAAAAAGAAAAAGTAAATCATATAACTCGGGAGAAAGGGAGTAATAAATAAAGGTCATCTATGTACGAGTCAATTCCTTCGTATGGTGACAAAAGGGAGTTATTTGGATGGTAAACATTGTCATCGTGGCAGTGGTATAATCGTGATTAAACAGCATTTTTGGGGTGAATTTGAAGGAAGCTCACATGGAAAAAGAAGGAAGTGAAAACAAAAGAATCCAAGAGTGCACGTGACTTTTGCTAGTCCTCTCTAAAAGAAGCATAACTCTATCTCACGCTTCACCTATGACCGTGCACTACAATCGCCGGCAACGTCTATGCGGTTCACTTTTACTTGTACACTTGGTTAAATTTTACGTCTTTGACTTAAAAATCAAGAGATATTTATCACTAAGTTTTTAATTTACCCTTATTAATAACTACAATCAATTTTTAAACTATTAAATTTAGTATATGATATATTTTATTTGTTATTCCTTAAAAATGTGTCAAGTTAATATTGAACGAGAAAATAAGAATAAGCACGTTCTCAAATGAGAGTAGGAGTTGTTTTTCACTAGAACAAGTACCTCGTTGTCTGAATTGTTAGCTGAGCTAGATGCTTCTATGCACAACATAAAAAGGTGCGCATTAGACCGCGCGTGAATTATGATAAGCCATTATAGATTTTAATCACCTCTAGGGAGTGTTAGTTCACGTGAATTCAATAGCTTTATCCCATCTTTGGTATATACATTAAGAATTCACTAGTAGCGGGTAATTTATAAGAATGATTTTGGAGTTAGACCATCTGAAATTTTTGAGAAAAATATTGAAAACACTTTTAAATTTGGCATAAATTATTAGTTTTGTTTCCGAACTATTGACAGCCTTAAAAATACTCATTTACTTGACTAACTAAAATTAGGTACACCATCAATCACCCCTGATCTGCAACATGATATAACAAGTGATCTCAGAACATAAAACTCTTAATTAAAAGTTGAGAGAAGTGTTAAAACACCCCTAGAATATAGGAGTATATTTCACTCATATTGCAAATTCGAGGTACATTTAAGTTCAATCAGTCAAGTAAAAACGTGTCTTTAATCTTCAAATAATAGTTGCCTTATAGGGCAAGAGGGAGGGACATAAGAGAATACAAAAGTTAAATTTAATGGATATAATATTTTTATATTTTCACTATAAAATATAAATATTTCGTGCATAGGGAGAAAGTGGGGGTAATGAGAGTGCTTTTGGCCTTACCAAGAGTAAGTTTGTTGAAGAAAAGGACTTTGACCAACATTTACTTCAGAAAAGGACAAATGCACCATTGATTGATGATAGGATAATAAAGAAAAAGAGATATTTCACCAAAAGCACTTTGTTTCCCTTTATTTCACGTAAATAAAAAAAGGTTCTACTTTTGCCTTTAGAAGGAAAATGAAATAGTGAAATGCTTATTATCTCTAGAAAAAACCAAGTAAATATTAAAAGTGACAGCTTGAAACATTTGTTGTATTGTCAAAAATTATAAAAAGCACATGGAAAAGGGATCTTCTATCTAGAGCAAGTTGGAAATGATATCTTGTAATAGCACAACTAATTATGTAGATCTTAAAGTAATTACACTCAATAAAAACAAACAGATTTATATAATTTACTTTTGTTAAATTTAGATCTAATCAATTTTAGAAATAGACAAATTATACACATACTTGGATATTGAGCAATTACCCTTAATTCACCAGTATGTAAATTTGAAAACTGTAATTAAGTTCAGAACATCATAATCTATTTTTCCAAAAACCAAACATCTCCTATGATGTATTACCATCTCCCATGGCACCAGCATGTTATTTTAATACCTCACACCAAACGACCCCTAAAAGTTCAACATGGCCACCAGTTAAAGACAAGACGAGACATAGAAACAATCACGGATAGATATAGAAAAGAAAAAAAATGAGAATGTCCCGAGAATTTACAGGTTGCACAGTTTTCTTCTGAATCCTATATATTCCAACAGAGTGTAAATTGGGTCTGGTTATTCTGCAAAGAGATGATATCGTATACGAGGCAATAGGCATCAAGTATTCAGTGCAATACCAGATTGCATGGGACATTATAGCCTTGTGCACTGAATCCACGTACTGTTGGTTAAGATCGTCCAGTTAAATCAGTCAATTTCTAGCACCACTTTGCCAGGAATTTGTCGTCTATCCTTGGCCTCGTGAGCCTCTCTCACCTGTGAAATTGGGAAAGTTTTATCTACTGGGACTTGAAGCTTCCCAGCCTCAGATAACCGGCGTATCTCATGTAAACCCTCAGCATCAGCCCTCATATAATTCCACCAATATTCTGTATCATGCAAACACAAGAAATGCAATAGTTAAAGCACCTATAAGGCTCAATAGCACAGCTTTTGACACGTCAGTCTCAAGCTATTAACAATAATAAATACCAAATAATAGACAAGCCACAATATTTAACTCAAAAATGTCAGATGAATGACCAAAAAAAGACATTTCTCTCTCTCCAACTGAAACATCAGATGAGTAGTAGGATGCTCTCATGGTGATCACTACGGACACTCTTGACCAAGCATTCTAAACAGTCACATGCTTTTTTTTTAAAAAAAGTGGTCACACGCTACAAGGGAATGAAGTTTCTGCACTTTGAAACCTAAAGTGAGAGTTACCCTGGGCATACTTTATCCTTATTAGCCTATCATAATAAAGAGATCAATATCTCTAAAATAAATAAAAAATGTGAAAAGATGATCAAGGTCAGTCCAAACTGATTCGGTCCACCCAGCAGTTCATTTGAATGGAATCTAGATTAGATATTGGTCAAAGCTAGACTATCTCCTCCAGAGAACAATATATTAGAAAATTATCAATCATAGTGATTCGGTCCACTCAGCAGGTCCGTTACAAATATATCAATAAAATTAATTGCTTTTATCAACAGAAGAAATAGAGAACTATCAAATAGGATTTAGGACCAAAATCACCTTAACAATTATGCATACGGAATTTGTCCTGAACTACCTAAAGGTTATTCCTTGTAGAAAACCTTTGTGAAGGAGGAGGAGGAGAAAGAGAGAGAGCCCAATTAACAAGGAATGGAGGTCAGGCTTGTTATGTTATTCTCACTTACACCTTCTAAAACCTGTTAAATGTTAAGGTCATACAATATCAGAATGACTCTACCGTCGACTTTAAATAAAGTATATGATGTCACTAAATGGACGATGGTTTCTTCATCTTATCTACTTCAATGAAGATCAGTGATCTGTATGTCATTCTCACTGAAAAGTCCTTCTAAAACCTGTCAATATGCATGAAATATGCTAATATTTACACTATTCCAAAAAATAAGGTCATGGCCATATCAGAATGACTATACTATACACTTGAAAAGAGCATCTCAATTTTTTAAATAGATGAAGAAGGTATCATCCCCTGGTTCACCTCTTGCCTTAAAAGATGTGTTAACATAACAACCCAGGTCAATCTAAAACGGCTCTCCAGTTGCTTTATCTACTATTATTCAGATAATAACCTCTGCCTACCTTTTCAACCAATAGTCCAAGTACAAGAAACAACCATGAGATAATGCAACAAAAAGTCTTGAATCAAGTTAGAGCCTGTTTGGATTGGCTTTTCATTTGACTTGTACGCCAAAAGCCATAAGCTAGAAATTTTAGCTTAAGAGCCTGTTTGGATGGGCTTATAAGCTGGTCAAACTGGCTTAAAAGCCAGTTTTTGACTTATTAGAGTGTTTGGCAATTATCAAAGTAACTTATTTTAAGTCAAAAATGACTTATTTTAAGACAAAAGCTAAAAGCTAGGGGGGGGGAGCTTCTTTTTTTTTAACTTAAAAGCTCTTTTATGTTGACCAAGTATATTACCTTTTTGCCCTTAATTCTTTTATACAATTTCCAAATTGCCCATATTGAATTATTATTAGTATTACTATTACTATTCTTCTTCTTATTATTATTATTATTGTTATTAGTATTACTATTACTATTCTTATTATTCTTATTATTATTATTAGTATTACTATTATTATTATTATTATTA
>NW_006239207.1:406774-426553 GCF_000226075.1 Solanum tuberosum | reverse complement strand
TTTTTTTTTAAGTATAAAAACCTTAAATTAATCAACTTTTTATCATGTTAACAGCTTAAAGGGTATTTCAGACATTTTGATAAAAAAAAGTGTATACCAGCACTTATTTGCCAAACACATCAACAACTTTTTTTTCAACTGCAGCACTTTTATCCAAACACATAACTACTTATTTTAAAAATAAGTTCCAGCACTTTAAAAGTTACTTTTTAAAAGTTACTTTTTTTAAGTCAATCCAAACGGGCTCTAAAACTAAGTGCTTATAAGCACTTTTTTAACTTACCCAATTACTCTAAAAGTGCTTAAAAGCACTTAAAATAAGCCAATCCAAACAGGTTCTAAATCAGCAATCTGATTGTAGGAGTTGCACCTAATTGTGAGATGGTACCTACGAATTCACCTACAGTTCTATTTTTCCTGTTATGCTTTCTATGTTTTGAAATTCACTGCCATATAGGAAGAACATATCTATTTTTATGAGAAAGAAGAAAAAAAAAAATTTAAAAATCTCATATTGTTAGGGGTGAATTAAAATTTCATGTCTTTTTTCCCTTTCTGTTTTTGGATAAAGGGTGTTCTAAAATTTTCATAAATACCCAGGAAAAAACCATTTCTGCCGAACAGTTCATAGAAACTTCAGAAGATCTCATACCTATTCCATGAGAATATCGATATTGGATTTGTTTCTTCAGCAAGATGGCTGCTGCCATAGGAAGACCAATAGCTAGTCCGTGCCTATCAGTCACCGATGCAGCCTCCCCC
The DNA here is from genome assembly GCF_000226075.1 of Solanum tuberosum. Classification (NCBI taxonomy): domain Eukaryota; kingdom Viridiplantae; phylum Streptophyta; class Magnoliopsida; order Solanales; family Solanaceae; genus Solanum; species Solanum tuberosum. The sequence goes on along the minus strand of NW_006239207.1, from coordinate 425,791 downwards.
TATGAGCAAAGAACAGGAAATCTTGATTAAGACCGCACGGCAAATGTTTTGGCATTTATAAGAAAAAATAGTAGAAGATTCACGGTTACGAAGGTAAGACAGGTCCTAACCTGTAACGTCATGTAGTGTCCACCTTTCTTTAAAAGGCTAATACCCATTCTCTCTGTATCTGGCACACCAATTGTATCCAAGACAGCATCAAAATGCCCCTTAAGTGCTACTTCAGCATCCTGTAAACAAGCAAACATGTCAACCCTGGCAAAAGGACAGAGGGCAGAATACCCCAATAACGCCATTAAAAAAACCAATTAAGCATATCATGTTCAAATAAAATAACATGATGGATAAACACGTGAACTACTACTGCAAGGTCACCTCAATGGTATAGTCAACGGCCTGCTCAGCACCGGCTGCTAAAATGCGACTTATACTCTCTCCTCCACACGTAGTAGAAACATGGCAGTCTGCAGCCACTGCAAGCTGAATTGCAGAGAAACCTACTGCTCCTCCTCCACCTATGACCAATACCCTATGCCTGAAGTAATTTGATTGAGAAATAATGATATCAGTATAAACAAAACACAGATATCATTTTGAGACATCATATTATCTCTCTACCAATCAACATATATTCACTATCATGAGCTCAATATGAAGTAAAAGGATACAGTTGGAATACTATCTAAATGTGCCTTGACCTCTCAAATAGGATTAACGAGTTCAGATGGCCATGACTTGTGAACAATAAACAGTATGGGTGGGCATAAATACCGAAAAAACCGAACACTACCGTACTAATTCGGTTCTTTGGTTCAGTTTTGATTTTTTCCCCGAAAATTCGGTCTTTCGGGTCCAGTGTAAAGGTTGCAGTTCTTCAGTAAACTGAAGAACTGAATTTTATACCAACTCTTTTTTCCTTCTTGTTTTCTTCGTTTTTATTCTTCTTAGCATGATTAACCTCCTTCAGAATCCTCAAGGTATCTATAAACCTGAAGGTACATAGTTCTCCCAATGACAAGATGGGGCTCTAATTGTATTCCAGTTGCCAGTATCAAATGACAGGCACAATAACGGTGTTCTCAATTTTTCCCTGTCAAAACTCCTATCTATAGTGCAATTTCTACATTCATCAAGACAGTTAAAATCACAGTACTAGTGCATAGATTGGGTCGATGATGAAGAAAGAGAGATCAAAAACAAAAAGATCATACTCATAGTTGATATTAGAAAAGAGTAGCTTAAGCATCTATTCTTCCAGGTTCATGAAATTTTAAAAAAGAGCAAATAAGGATGTTTTATTTCTCACTCACACCGAGAAAACTGTTTTAGAAACACCAAACCAAACCGAACTAATTCGGTTCGGTGTTTAGTGAACACTTATCCAAAACCTAAGAACTGAACAGCCACCCCCAATAAATAGGTAAGCTGCTATATCTTTTTATATATACATAAGCAATAAATAGCAAGTATTATATGCTAAGGTTTTCAATCCATATGAATCAACATCCTGTTTCTCAAAGAAAAAGGAAAAGCCATCCTTTTGACCAATTTTCATCTCTAGACAAAATAATCTTGTTCAGCAGCATTAGAATTTAGAGCAACTCCATGTTTTTCCATTACGCCGACATAAATGTATCTTGAAACTTAATTCTTTATGCACTTCCAAGTTACAAAAGTTTATATATGCTCCAACGGAAGAATCATTATTACACAATTACATTCAAAAGATTATAGTGTTGGTCATAGGCCCCCAGTAAATAACTTTATCTATTGATCACTTCAGTATTTTGCCAAAACTGAGGGGAAAAAAATAATTTGATAAAGAAAAACACTAAAGAGTCGTAAAATTTCAATCCCTTTAAATACTTCTCACTCACATGCCATGCTTAAAAAGTTCAATGATCATAATTTACTAGAAGCTGTTAACCTCTTTATAAGTGGAGATAGTCTGCTGCCAAAACCAAGAAAACAGAAATTCAGAATTTAAATGCACAACAATTTTAGAAAATGTTTATGACTCAGCAATATAGTTGCAGAGGAAAACCTTCTTAAATTACTAGTTTCATGGCATGGTAACACTTGCATAGGCCATAGCGAAACCCTCTTGAGTCATCAACTTCCAGTTCCTTTTTCTCAGAGGTAATTATTCAAGTTTAACTGATGAATTCAGATTCATACATTGCGCGTATAAAGCGCATCTCCAGTACTGAATGTAGAAGTACAGACTACTATTTCCATCCTGCCTCTCCTTCACAAAGGATGATAAGAGAGGGAGAAAGAGAAAATGTTTCACTGATGAAAAAATTTAACCTATCTGATAAAAACATACCCCTCTCTTATTCTGGCAGTACTTTTTAGCGCACGCCAAGCAGTTAGCGCAGCAAAAGGGATAGCACTGGCTTCCTGCAGAACAACATATAGAACCTTAGAATGCTAAAGTAGTAAAAAAACAAGATATGTGATGTGACAGGATGCAGATAACAAGTGTGAAAATTGACAGGGATATTAATCCACCAACAATGAATTTCAGAAATTGATAACTTAATCAGCAGGCTGAGGGGTGGGGAGGGCATCTAATAAAAGTAACATAACAGTATAAGGAGTAGGAAACAAGATAGACGCTGATTTTATAATTGATTGCAAATAGCCAGAAAAATTATTAAGAGCAGAAAAGTATTCTTAGGAAGTTGGTCTGACTAAATGTAACCAAACAGAAAACATACCGCATGTGAAAGTGATCCCGGCTTTGGAGCAAGTTCATCCTCCGCAAGAATAGCATAGTCAGTATAAGTACCCCTCACAGCGGTTGGATGCAGAGCACCAAATACCTCCTGCCCAACTGTAAGTGACTTGACAGAATTTCCAACAGCTGCAACTTCACCACTTATATCTCGGCCCAAAATCAATGGTAGAAGTGGTTCGAAAATTGAACGTCCATATCCTGATCGCATCTGAAACATATTAAAGCATCTACTAAATGCTCAATGCAAAATAATGTGAGGATCACAATTTCTATGGCATAGCTTCCCAGGAACAAATAAGTCCAATGGATTTAGAGGAAACATTTGCACGAGCTTTATAACTATTATCAGTTCCTAATAGTATAATAAGAAAAATTTGTATCCGTCAAACTAATATCGTATCCACATTGAATTGACGCACGTATAAAAAATTCCTCCATTGTAAAAAAAGAGAAAAAAAATATAACACATTTTATTTTAGATGTTATCTGCATTGCATTCCCTTCACAGTAATACTGTATTCATCCAGAAGTATGGTTTTCACTTAACAAGTTCTTATACCTTCATTTTTATTAATAAATGAATGATCAGAAAAATCTTTGTTCATAATCAACTTTAAGAAGCGGTTTACTTATTCAACAACTGCCATGTGGAGCATAAACAAAGAAATAAAGGGATCAATAACATAGATCAAAGATGCTCCACTATGTTTAAGAGATCATTTCTTCAAGAATTCTCTAAAATGGAAGTCTCTATGCTTTCTCAGAGAAGAACAAAAGGAAGAAAGAAATGAAAACCATAGATTGCTAGGTCTTAAAGGCATAAAACTTTTCCCTAACTTGAACAATTTTCTCACATATCCCCTTTTCCTCTATTCACCTTCAACCTCAAGCACATTGTATGGACACGCCTGAATTTTCTGAGATTGTCAGACAACTCCACCTATTTAAGTTTCTCAAAAGTATAGTTGGTCCTATGCAAAATAAAGCAGAAATGACAGCCAGCACAAAAAATAGTCTAAATAAGAGATGATTCATATAATCATCCTAACCAGACAGAAATTGAGGTATAACGGATTAAACATATCTACTGAAAAACACACTGAGTTTCAATTACAACCAAAGAATTGTACTATAGGTCAATTAGGCAACATTTCTAATCAGAAGGGTCAAAATTTCGACTTTCTGAGTTTCATACTTGAACTATTAGGCGTGTGAGTTCCCTACTTGAACTATTACCAAATGTTTATTATAACACACCTCAATTATCAATTGTTCACTTTTCCTACCTGAAAGATGGTGATATTTCAAATAGAAAAAGTGAACAACGGATTACTGAGGTGTGTTTCAATAAACATTTGGTGATAGTTATGAAACTCAGAAAAACTCAATATTTTAGGTGTGTTTTTGACCATTCACTCAAATAACAATTGAACTAACTGTAGGTTGAGACAAATGACAGCCAACATAAAAATAGTCTAAATTAGATAGAATTCATATAATTATCCCAACGAGACAAGTCGATTTCTCAACTGAAAAACACATAAGTTCCATATACCAACACGAAATTATACTACAGGTCGATTTCGCTCTACATTTCCAACCAATCAGAATAAACAAATGAAATTGGAAAATAAAAAAATCGAACTAACTCTGGTATCAAGTGGATTGATTGAAACAGCACGAGCACGAACAAGCACTTGATTAGGTTTTAGATCAGGAACAGCTACATTGTCACGAAACTCAAGCACCTCCGGTCCACCAAATCGCGGCAACAACACAGCTCTACAGCTCGTAACAATACCTCTTTTGTCAAAACCTAAATTCGAAATTCCTCCATCACCAGTACCAATCTCAATCCTCCGAGATATCAATCGGATCATTGTTTTGCAAAGAAATTGAGCAGCAAATTCAGTGATTTGGGGAAAATGGATGCATATTGTTCAATGTTCAGTAAAAGAGTGTACATGCAAAAAAGGGGAGAGTGAAGCGAACGTGTCTGCTATTTTATCCGCAGAGACAAATATTGGCACCGTGGCTGCTTCTCAAAAGTGCAAGTATTGCAACCTAGGGGCTTATTTGTCTTTTTATTTCTTTTTCTTTTTCCGAAAATTTCATATTAGAAATAAAACGCTTCCTAACACCGAACATGGTTAGAATTCAAAATTTCTAATTAAAAATAAGGTGGTTGAAAATGCGTATGGCTTAAACTTTTAATTTGATTACTAACTTAAGAGTTATATTTCAATTTTATATGAATAAGCCTTGTAATTATTTTTTAATCTTTGTCAATTTATATGAATCGTTCTCTTTGTGTGTTTTTCTAAGAGAAAATGGTCTAAAAACCTCCCAACATATACCCGAAATTCCAACTATACACTCCAACTTCACGGGTATCCTATCACCCCTTGAATATTTACTACACACGCTGACCTGTCCACATAAACCAAATAAATTGTATCAAGTGATTCCACGTGCGGGTCCCCCACCCACTTCAACCCCTAATTCTTGGTTTTTCTCCATTTCCCTCCTAAAAACGTAAGAAACCCAAAATTCATCCTTTTCATCTCGTTTTCTCCATTTGCATATACATTTCTACTGATGATCGAAGTATTTTTCTGTGTATTTTCAAGTTGATTTCGTAGTTTATCAACTAATTTAGTAAAGGTTAGTTTTTTAACTCCAAATGTCAATGTTACTACTCCGCCAACCTCATACGACCAACAAGAATGAAAAGGATAAAAGTCTAACTATAACTACTTAGATTTTTAAATAATTCAACATACATTAGTTCATAATAATAACACTTATGTTCAAATTATGTCAAATACTCTTATAATATAATAATCAAAAGAAATCAAACAAGGCATTTAAGGGTGTATTTGGTAGGGAGGAAAATAAAAAATGTTTTACTAATTCTCTCATGTTTAATTGGTCAACTTTTTTTCAGAGAATATTTATTTTTAGTAGAAAAACATGTTTTATTTTATGATCGTGGTGTCCAGGCCAACATTCATGCACATCGATTAATTTCACGGGATATCTATCACCTTCCACAAGTAACATCCTAATAGGTATATAGTAACTCTGACCACCAAGGCTAGGACAGATGGAAAGAATCACCTAATATTTTTTGTCTGTGCTGAACACGTGTTCTTTAAAAATGATAAAAATGTCTTCGGGAACATACTCCCCCCACCCTCCATAGCCGTCGTCCCCACATGTTCCCGTCAATATTTTCTACTTACTCACCAAACACAAGAAAATCACATTTTTTCGAGAAAAACATTTTCTTCCATACCAAATATACCCTTAGAGCCGATAGTCTCAAAGAAATGGTCATGTATGACAAACAAATTCAAAAAAATGCTAAATAAAGATACATTATAAATCAAAACAAGAAATGACATGTAGTTTCTCTAAGAAAATCCAATTAGACTACTACTAATTCATATAATTTGTCTTCCCTCTAATTTTGAGCTGTTCAAAAGAAGCATACCCTGGTAATATATAGATACTATATTATTTCTATAGAAGACTTCTTCCATTTAACTTTAATTAATGATGTTTAATTTGCTAAGAATGTTTCATTAATTGACCAATTAAAATTATATGATGATGGATTTACCGCGTTAATTAAAATGCCAAACACTATATATACTAGCTAAAAAAAATCAAACTCCATCAACAAATTTTTTTCTTAGTTCATACATAATATTTACAAAAATCATCAATTCTTGATCAAAAATGGAATTTCTAATTAGAATCCCTTTTTTACTCTTCATATTCTTTAATTCTTTATTTTCAACCATGGCCACTAATTTGGAAACTTACATTGTTCAAGTTGAATCTCCAAATAGTCAAATTTCTACTCATAGGACATCAACAATGGATTTAGATAGTTGGTACCATTCATTTTTGCCAACAACTATAGCCAATTCGATTGAAGATACGCGTATGGTTTACGCGTACCACAATGTAATTAAAGGTTTTGCAGTTAAATTATCAGACGAAGAATTGAAAGAAATGGAGAAAAAAGAAGGATTCATTTCAGCGCGACCTCAAAGGGTGTTGTCTTTGCACACTACTCATACTCCGAGTTTTCTTGGTTTGCAACAAAATATGGGATTTTGGAGAGATTCTAACTATGGAAAAGGTGTGATCATAGGTGTATTGGATACTGGTATTGCTCATGATCATCCTTCGTTTAACGATGAAGGAATGCCTCCTCCTCCTGCTAAATGGAAGGGAAAGTGTGAGTTCAATTCTTCTATTTGTAACAACAAGTTGATTGGAGCGCGGTCTTTTAGCTTTGGGAAAGGTACAACATGGGATGATGATGGTCATGGTACTCACACCGCGAGTACTGCTGCTGGAAGTTATGTGAAGAATGCTAATGTTTATGGAAATGCTAATGGCACAGCGGTTGGTGTTGCACCTCTTGCACACTTAGCTATTTATAGGGTATGTACTAGTGTTGGTTGCTCGGAGAGTGATATATTGGCTGCGATGGATGTTGCAATTGAAGATGGAGTCGATATCCTCTCCCTCTCGCTTGGTGGAAGTACTAAATCTTTTCACGATGATGCAATTGCACTAGGGGCATATAGTGCAATGGAGCAGGGGATTTTTGTTAGCTGCTCTGCAGGTAACAGAGGTCCAACTCCTGAATCTGTCACAAATGAAGCCCCGTGGATTCTCACTGTTGGTGCAAGTACCCTTGATAGGAATATCAAGGCTACTGCAGTACTCGGAAACAAGGAAATGTTTCAAGGCGAATCAGCTTTTCAACCAAAGAATTTCTCTTCTCATTTGTATCCTCTTGTTTATGCTGGTGGTTCAAATCAAAGTGACATTAACGATCCTTACTGCAGCACAACGTCACTGAACCAAACAGATTTCACAGGTAAGATTGTTTTGTGTGAAGTTGGTGGTGGAGTAACAAGAGTAGACAAAGGTCAAGCAGTGAAAGCTGCAGGTGGTATCGCGATGATACTAATGAATCGTATGCAAGATGGTTTTACAACATCAGCTGATGCACATGTACTCCCAGCTACCGATGTTACTTATGTAGATGGTCAAAAAATTCTTGCATATATAAATTCAACATCAAATCCTTTAGCCACCATAACATTCCAAGGGACTATAATCGGAGACAAAAATACTCCAGTCATTGCTTCTTTCTCTTCTCGCGGTCCTAGCAGAGCAACCCCTGGCATTCTAAAGCCTGATATTATAGGCCCTGGAGTTAATATCCTTGCAGCATGGCCTACCTCTGTAGAGAACAATACCGAACCAAAACCTACATTCAACATTATATCTGGCACCTCAATGTCTTGCCCACACCTAAGTGGAGTAGCAGCATTGCTCAAAAGTTCCCATCCAAACTGGTCTCCATCAATGATTAAGTCTGCAATTATGACAACCGCGGATACTGTGAATTTGGGGGAAAAGACCATCCAAGATGAAAATCATGAACCAGCTAACCTTTTTGCCATTGGTTCTGGTCATGTAAATCCATCTAAAGCAAATGATCCAGGACTTGTTTATGATATCAAACCAAATGACTACGTACCTTATTTATGTGGTTTGAACTATACAAACCGGGAGGTTGGAGTTATTGTGCAACGAAAGATCAATTGCTCAGAGGTAGGAAGTATTCAACAAGGACAACTAAATTATCCTTCGTTTTCTATTATACTTGGATCAACTCCTCAGACATACACGAGGACAGTTACAAATGTTGGTGAAGCTAAATCATCTTACACTGTGGATGTTGTTTCACCACCAGGTGTTGATGTTAAAGTTGAGCCTTCAGTTCTGAAGTTCGCGGAACTAAAGCAGAAGATGTCATACCAAGTAACGTTTACTCAAATAGTTTATCGTTCATCAGGCACTGTTGATGTTGAAGGATTCTTGAAATGGAAATCTACCAAGTACTCTGTTAGGAGTCCAATTGCAGCTTTGTTGACCCGAATCTTTTAGGAAAAAAATTGATATAAATCTTGTATGGTGTTAAATAATTGTCTTCTTATTCCTTTGATGATATTTAAGGACACAGAAGGAAACCTATTCAATATGAAATTATTCAATAGTTATAATTGAACAAAAGAATAAGAAGACAGATATATTATCAATGTGAAATTATTACCACATACTTCTTAAATAATTGTCTGATGATTTTTTTGGTATAGCAATTAGCAAGCATAAGATCAACTATAGCAAAGAAGCGGAGATATAACAATGATCAGCAATTTCATTAAGTAGACCATCACCACTTTTGAACTACCATCACAGTAACTCCTTAGTCCAATATTTTTTTTGACAAGATACAAGCTCTTCTGTAGCAAAAACTTCAATCAAAATCAAATAAAAGCCCACCTGGGGAATGTTGTGAGCAAAAAAATCCAAAATTGTAATCACAACTCTAGAAAAGCGCCAACAGGAAGGCTTAGGATATATGAATCTAGTACAAAAGACTAAAGAGATGATATGTTCCTCCTTTCACTAGCAGAACCAGTCTTGGGTGGATCCATGTCATGATTCTTGAAACTGAATAATAAGGTCTGGCGAGCACAAAGTTCTGGCCGGCTATGATAGTGAGAGAGAGAGGATCTAATTATAATTCTTCCTTTGAGCATTTCACATCCACAACAACCATTTACCATGTTTAGTCAGTTCTCTGTCTGCTCCACCCTAGTCAGTAATTTGATACATGTAACGAGCAACGAGATAAACTAGAGTGATCATCTCTCATTAGGAAGCATTATTCAGGCGCAGGTCTTCTCAAACTTCTCTTTTTTTTCTTTGGTTTACGCTTTTTCTGTTTCTCCTTCAGTCTTGCAAAGTCCTTGATGCTCTTTTCCCATTCTTTTCTGTGCTTTAGGTAAAGCATCATAGCAGCACGGGCATCTTCTATCTGTAAAATATGCAGATGGATACAAGTTAGAATTCGCTAGGATATGGACCTAGGATGATAAACTGACATGCTGCTACAAGATTGAAGTCTTTTTTAGATTCAGTCTGTAAAGCCAAACTCAAACACAAGGTAATACTTGGAGGTCCATAACAGTATACTAAAGCACATACAATAAGGATTCCACTAATTAGAATGAGAAACTACATGAAACGAAAGTAAAAGAGCACAATAAAGTCATTAAAAAGCATAGAACTAACTGGGCAATGCTCTCCATTTTGTATCTCCACTCCAAGGACTTCAGTAGCAAGGTTCCGTAGTGCACGACTGCGTCCTTCCCTAATTTATCAGCCCAATGTCAGCATCATATTGCAGCCAAAATACAAGCTAGTAGCTGAAAGTTACAAGTAATCAAGAATTTCTTTTTTGGTGGGGAAGTGGGGTAGAAGATTACCTTAGAAAATGTTTATATTCAGAAGTATCACGAATATCCTGCTTTTGATGGCCTAATAACAAGGCCTGTACAGGAAACATTTCCCATTTAGTCATAGAAAGTACTCTAGATGCAAAGTCTGAGAAGGTGCACAGTTACCTTAAAATCATTTCGCAGAGCATGGCCAACAAGAATCCGTCCCTTTATTAGTTCTGCCACCTCCTTCTGAACGACACGAAAATCTTTCGCTGCAGATGACATCAGAAGAGCACATTACTTGGGCAAACCAAACAAAATGTTTTAGATATTGCTTTGAGCATATAACTTGCAGAAAGTATCAAAAAAATGGAATTACTCTGTCCATAAATACTTGTCCAGATCAAAGTCAAACTAACACTGGGTCAAACTTCAAACTGACTGCTAAAAACAATTAATCCAAATTGAAAATATAAACCTTCAGATTAGAGATAAACTGACAGCCTATTCAACTTTGAACCATTTAACTAGTGATGTTGTCCAACAAAGATTGCAATATAATTTTCTTATATACAAATCTTTTAATCAGAAAGAAATGGAGACAAACTTATCCTTTAGTAAGAGATAAGGTTTTATCTATTCTACTTTATTCAGTTAGAGATTGATGGACATTGGACACAGGCCCTACTTATTTTAAACTTATATTGAATCCCTCAGGGTATTTAGCCCAACTTCCTTTCATGCATTCTGGACAAACCTCTGTAGCTTGAATGTGCACGAGCCATTGAACTCTCTTTCAGGAAAGTGAGATGGACTCAAAATCTTTTATAGTAATTAGTTAAAATTCCATAACATCAAATTCTAAGGCGTTTGGCCATGAAATTATTTCACTTTTTTCCACTCCAAGAAACATGTTTGGCCATAAAATTCTGGTAAATTCTCTTTACTTTTTTCAAGAATTTTCAAAAATTCCAAAATCAACAATTTCGCTTTTGTCACTCAAAATTACTCACAAAAATTCAAAACAACTCTAACTTATTTTATGGACAAACACAACTCTAATTTCTAAATATCATTTTTCATTTTGAAAACAAAAGACTACTTTTTTTTTTTTTTGAAACTGGTAACTTTAGACTACTTTTTTTATTTTCACAATGAAACATGGACAAACACCTACTAAAATATGTTGATGATCTATGAGCACTGTGATGGCTGATGGGAATTTCTCATGTCAGCATTCTTAAAAGAGCTAAAATTTCCGTTCTGACTACACGTGATAATACATTCATTTCGCAGTCCAGATGGAAAAACTTTAAGCATCAAAATTAGAAGAATAGGAGAGAGAAAATTCCACAATGCTTCTAGAACAGCTGCAACTTAACGTGCTAAAGTAACACCACACTGCTTCTCAGATGACTCAACTTCACATGCTAAAGTATAATAAAAGAATGTTTTTCAATTTTCTGCTTCTTCAGCAAGAATAGTTTTTTTGTAGTCATTATTCTTTCAAGAGACCAGACTAAAACCTTCTCCTTCTGTTGGTATCTTTTCAAATGTAAGGGGTGAAGTGAAACCAACCTTTCTTTAAGTGCTGAGGTCTAATTCCACTGATTTTGGTGCGGAAGTCAACAACACGTTCAACTGGACGAACATATTCGTCATATATCACATTTCCCCATTGGTTGACCTGCAATAAACTGGTTTGCATTTAACTGTTCATGTATAAGACGAACAAACAAGCTTACAAGAAAATTGTAGGTTCAAATACACAGAAGAACTAATGGACTGTACCCGGATAATCAAAATAAGGCAATTTATGTTTTATAGGGAAACAACAAGAAGCTTTAACATAGCAACATCAATAATTAGTGAACTATAAGTTCACATGCACCCAGAAGAACATAGAATAATTTATAATTCTGTGTGTGGCATATGCTCAGAAGGCAAAAGACCAGCTAGAAGAGAACTTATTATAGGATATAAACAGCTTAGTTATGAAAATCGTAGTGCAGTAGAAGCTTGTAACTAATAATCAAAAGCATCAAGTTAAACTGGGGAAGCAACTGAAACAATTGCTAGTAAAACCATTTGTCAAATGTAGTGAAGTAACATATATTTTTAAATCACTGGTATTTAAGTAAATGAGAAGGTAAGACTGAATACCAGTGTGACTCGCCCAAGAGCACTTCTGTTTCCCACAGAGCTTACGCCAACCATTTCACAATCCATCCCTATCACATCTGTAACACTGTCATGGAGCTAACGATTAAATTGCTGAACAGTAAAAAAATAATTACTCAATTAATAATAAAAAAAAATACTCAATCACACTTGAACTTGAGGAGGCTTTAAATAAGAATAGAAAAGTGAGATTTCGATTGTATTTTAATGTGTGACCAGTTAAAAATAAAATCTTTCTAATTTCCTGCAAATATTAAAATAACATAGAAATTTAGTTTTAATTATCATTTCATAACTTTTTGAAAATAAACTTTTCCGGAGTCTTGTGTGACAAAAATATGCCACCAAGAAATTAAAGGCAAGTTCTACAAAGTGGTGGTTAGACCGACTGTGTTGTAAGGAGCAAAGTGTAGGTCAATCAAGAACCCGCACGTTCAGAAGATGGAAATTGAAAAAATGGATATGCAGGCACACAAGGAGAGATAAGATTAGAAATGAAGATATCCAGAACAAGGTGGGAGCGGCCTTGGTGGAGGAGGACAAGATATAGGAGGCAAGTCTAAGATGGTTCGGACATATGAAGAGAAGATGCACGGATGTCTCAATGCGAAGGTGTGAGAGGTTGGCTTTATGGATGGTTTCAGGAGAGGTAGAGGTAGGTGGTAGGCCAAAAAAGTATTGAGGAAAAGATGATTAAATAGGACATGGTGCAGCTTTAGCTTAACGATGGCATAACCTCATATAGAATATAGAAGATTATGGAGGATGCAGATTAGAATAGAAAGTTGGGTAGGTAGTTGAGTAGAGTCTCACTCGAAGTTAGGCAGACTCTTCACTTTTGATGCTGCACCCGTGTTGAATTCTCCAAAAATACACTACTTTGGAGAATCCAACACACACCCGTTAACATTTTTAAAGAGTACGAGCATCATAGGTTTCACTTATCCTTCCGTACTAGTAATTGTAGCATTGCTGTTGTAGGTTCTTGTTCCTACAATTTCAGTTACTATCTATTGTAACTTGATTTAGAGTACACATACTAAGCTGCTGTAGATAAAAATCCTAGTTAAACAAGTTTTTTATAATCTTTCATAAAAGGTGTATCTAAGCAAATAATGAATCATGTGCAGCAGCCGCCCAAAAAAAAAAGACCTTTTTAAAACTCACCTTGAATCTGATGAAGTTGGAATAAGAGGATTAGGCGGAGCATCACCGGAGTCATCACTGGACCTGCTTTTGCGCTTTCCTACGATAGCAACCAAAAAAACTTCAACACACTAAGAACCAAAAAAACAAAAAACTAAAAAAATGCGTTATACCTAATATTGAGTTAGGATTTTCTGTTTCTGAAGGATTTGACCGTTGTTTTTGGAAGCCATTGCTGCTGAGTTGCTGCAGAGCAAAGAAATTGAGTGCATAATCGGAGATAAATTACAAAATAAAATTAGTTAGAGAGAGAGTGAATACTTCACGGAGCTGAGCCCAGTTGGGGTTTAGCTGAAACTGTTTCTTAGAGTTTTTCAATTGATCCGCCATTTTTGTCTTCCTCCGGCGGCTCAAATTCAATGCCCTTTAAAAATGAGACATCCCAAAAATTTGAAAGGCCCAATTCTTTTTAATAATAATAAAATTATTATAAGCTTTTTTAATAAAAACTAAAATAAAATAGTATGTGAAATGGAAAAAAATGTTTTTTTCTTATAGTTTGGCTCAAAAATATTCTTGTCGTCAATACTTTATTCATAAATGTTCATATAGTTACTAAATGGGTCAAAAATACCCTTTTCCAAAAAAAACATATGATTTCTTTTCTTTTAAAACATATCTTCTTTCTCATTAAAATATTATTAATGGACCCTATACTTGTTTTATTTCTTTTAAAATCACTTTAACAAATAAAAATATAGGAAATAATTTTTTTTCTTAATCTCATTTTATCAATTAAAATAGATTAATTGCATGTACCCTTTCGGCGGATAATATCGATAATCCTAAGGAGGTTCCTCCGGGATACTCAATACTCAATAGGAGAAGGAAGGATTGCTCCTCAACCCATTTTTGGCATTTTCTTCATCTTCGACTCTATTGCACTCTTCATATCATTAATTGTCGTAGTCGTTCAAACATGCATCAATCGTGGTTGCTGAAAGACGAGCCAAAAAGTAAATGATGGTGATTATCAACAAGCTAATGTGGTTGGCTTGTGTATTTGTCTTCATAGCGTTTCTTGCACTGTCATATCGTTATAGGTAAAGAGGAAAGATGGATGGCAAGTGCAGTAATTTTTATCATGATCGCGACACTAGGTACACTGTGTTACTGAATAGTTATGCATCAGATTGAGTTTTCGAATTTGAGAAGTCAGATGAAATCAGCTCGGAGTAGCAAGATGTTGTCACGGTCCGTATCAATCGTGTCAGAATCAGAGATCCTTGAAGATCAGTATAAGAAACTATATGCTATATAGTTCTAGTTGTTAGCCAATGTACAATCTTGTGTTATAAAAAAATGATCTTTGTACTTCAAGATTCAGTGCAATAGCTCTAGTTTTTGTGGTGTATATGATCAAGATAATTGAAGTGTAGGATTTTAGAATTATGAATATTTTACTAAGTGAAATACAGTTTAGTGAGCAAGATAAGTAAAATGACAGGCAAGCATCCCGCGTTAGCATGATGCCGCGTTAGCAGGGTCCTGGGAAGAGCCGCACCGCTTCCCAAGGGATGTGATGTGAAATTTTATGCTATACTAGAATTTTGAGCATATTTCTGTGTACAGATAATTGGTTTTGAACTTAGTAACTCTGTTATGTGCCTCTATTTCATTCACTCTACTCCTTTTCAATTCACGTGACATAGTTTGAGTTAGCACTCACGTGACATAGTTTGAGTTAGCACGAAGTTTAGAAAGAGATGAACATTTTTGAAACTTATGGTATAAAAGTCATAACATTTTGTGTAACTATAAGGTTTTTGAAACTTGTGACCTTGAACATGCAATAACATACACGGTGTTATAAATGCTAATCCTTTCCAAATTTAGAAGGTTGTCATTCTTTCTGAAAAAAAGTATGTAGCGTAAATTGAAACGAAGAGATTAAAATATATAGTAAAATTATGAGCATCTTACTACTGGTCAAAGTGAAAATAGGGTAGTATGTGAGCAAGATAGGTGAGATTAGGGATGTCACATAAATTACCAAAAATTGAATTACCTAGTCGAGCTGAGAAATTCAGTAATTTGGTATTTGAGAGTAAAATATCATAAATATAATCGATTTTGGTAGTCGATATGGGAAATTAGCATCATTCAATATTCAGTAGTACGATACACATAATTATTTATCGTTTAGTACCTAAGATCAGAATAATAATCTCAAAAGTCGAATAGAATTTGAGATTAACTTTATTCCATGTTTGGTTACAGTATTAATTGCTTCCAACATTATTTTATCCCACCAATTGTACGAAAATAGTGGGATAGTAATCCCATAGAGAAGACGCGATAAAATAATAATTTCATGTATATTGTTGTCTATCCCATTCCGCATACCGAATGGCCACAGGAAATAAAGGCCATTACCCATAAAGTGACATAGGCCCATCAGTAAGAAGCCCATATATCAAAACTATAGACTAAAATCAACAGTCTAGTACTCCATCCGTTTCACAAAGAATGACCTCCTTTCCTTTTTAGTCAGTTTAAAAAGAATGACCTCTTTCCTTTTTTGGTAACATTTTACTTTTTGCTTTCCACGTGGCATGTTTAAGACCACAAGATTAAGGGCAATTTTGTACATTTGACATAACTTTAATTTAGGACCACAAGATTCAAAAGTCTTCTTTATTTACTTAAACTCCGTGCCAAGTCAAACCAGGTCATTTTTTGTGAAACGGAGGGAGTATGTGATAGATTATAGTTAAATTAAAGAAAATATAGGAGAAACATACCAATCAAAATCAATTAAATATTAATACTCCACAATTGACTTGTTTGACGCTATGATTATTAAGTGTAAATTTAATGATTTTTCAATTTGATTTTATATTGATGACAATTTAACTAATAAATTAAAATATTATTGAGTTTAAGATATCTTTATTTTCATAAAATATATATAATGCATACATACTTACATAAATCTAATTGAAGAAAAGTTGATCAACAAGAAATTACAATTTAACCAATAAATTAAAATATTGTTGGATTTTAAGATATCTTTATTTCCATAAAATATAGTAATACATATATAAACCTTAATTGACAAAAAAGTTGATCAACAAGAAATCATCATTACTATCGGAAATTTTGAACTCGCTGAAAGGATAAAAAAAAGAATGTATTGAAATTCGTTAAAATTATTATTGGTTATAACATGATATAACAGATAGTGCCAAACTTATTCTGAATTTATGTTTGATTTTTTTTCTTCTGCATTCACTATTTATATTGAAGGTTGATTAATTGAATTCATGCATATTTCAAGACATGTTTTGGAAGGCAATGTTCTTAATGAAATTTATCCCACATAACTTGAAACAGTAGCAGGATCAAAATTTTCACCAAGAAAAATAATCAAAATATGAAGAATTGCGCACAAAAAGGTCGGAGATTCAACATTTATCATATATAAATAAAAATAATTTAAATCATGTATAAAAGATATAATTTTCCGTCGAAAAGGATTCAAATGAATTTGATCACCTCTAACTGACGTTACTCTTAAGTCAAACCCAAAATATTTAATTAAAAATATTTTTAAAATCACAATCACCCTACCATAACTCGTATCTCGTATCGGTAAAAACTTAGTTGAGATGAAGTGTGTGCATATTGGTTTCTGACGCACAAAAGTAGGGCCGATGTCTTGCGCTACTCGCTAATGGCTCATGTGATTTTTGGGAATATTCTTATTTTGAACCATCAGAATAGAAAAGGTATCTTCTCAAAAAATAATAATTAGAAATTAAAAAACAAGACAATATATTAGTTTGAGCATAATTAAAAATGATTCTATAGAATATTTGTTATTCCCTCAGTCTACTTTTATTCATTTATTATATTAAAAATACATTATTTTTTTTCAATTTAAAATATTAAGACTAATTTTATTATTTAATTTTTTATCTTTATAATTAATAATAAATATTTTAAAATGTTAAATTTATTATATTCAAAGGACATGCAGTAAAATTGACATTTATTTATTGCATCTTAGAGGATGCCTAGGTCAATTTGCACACATTTAATTGATTTATTGAATATTTACTATCTTCATTAATACAAATATTGAATAACTTCATCACCAAAAAATGAATATATGGAGAAAGAAATTATCATGTATATTTTATTTTCTTTGAAATTTGAATCCAAGAACTAAGTATTTATAAAATAAAAACATCACAAAATAACATATGCATATTCACTTCTAATGTGAATTAAGATCAACTAGGATAAAAATAAAGCATTGAGTCGAACCTCTTAAGGAATTAAAAAGCCTAGTATACTGTGATATTTTCTTTCCTGGGAATTAATCCTAATACTTTTTAAATGAATGATATTTTTATCCTGGACACAATATTTAAGAAATTACTGCTAATTTCAATAATTTCATCATATTTAGTTTTTTATTACTTAAATGATAAAAAAAGTAATATGTATTAAAAAAACATGATAATCAAATAATTAACAAAATGTAGATTTTTTACGTTAAAATCGGAAAAATCAAAATGTTTGAATATATAATGAAGATGCTGCACAGTACTAGATAACACAAAGTAATATAATCGAGAACTACAAAATATTGTGATGGAATGACAGATATTACTTTATTAATTAGATTTTGAATTCGATTATTGAATATTTGAATATATAATAGTTTTCATTAAAAATATTTAATCAAGATTCAAATCTAATCAAATTCTAATATCACTATCAAATAAAAAAAAATAAAAGATAAATGATTATATTTTTCCATTAATTAATTATAACGTTAAAGTGGGGCAAAATTTTTTGGGAAGTTGTTTAATTCACATAGCAAAGTGTGTATTTTTTTGTCGTTTGGGAAAACATCCTCTTAACTCTCACGTTGTCCAACCTTGCAAGTCTGTTTATATTATAGCAACAAAAATTCTATTTATATATTTATCATATACATTACTAGTATATATATATATATATATATATATATAAAAGTGTGTAAAAGTAGATATCTATTCATCGATATGTGTATTACTAGTTGAAGGTATTTTTATAAATTCAATACTTTTATATTTTAATCAGTTTGTCTTACTTTTCTTTTTTATTTGTTATATATAATATGTTATCACAAAGTTATACTAAAAAAATACAACATTAATTGATTGAACTTAGTTCAATAAAAAAAGTAAAATTAAATATGAGTGATAGAGTATTATATTTAATTGAGTTGTTTGTTGGTCAATATCGTTAGTATTATATCAACATATTCATATTATGTGAATATTTCATCACTCATTTAGTTTATCTCAAACAATAGTTCTACTATATTATAAAAGAGAGTTTAGGCCCAAATATAATATATAATATTCAAGATTGGGACTTTTCCCAATCTTCAATACTATATATTATACTTGTGGGACTTTTAAAAGGAAGTTTCTTGAATATTATATATTATATTTATTATAAGCTTTAAAATATTTAAAATAACACATATCATTTTAATATTGCCAAAAATGTATTATAAATAATAATAATTAACAACTTAAAATATCTGAAAGACATTTTAAAAGG